>NC_079890.1:23061166-23301304 GCF_024868665.1 Triplophysa rosa
TTGAGAACGCTTTGGAGGCACTGCGCGCTATTCCGGAGATGCGTTTGTTGCTGTGATTTAGAACAGTTAGCCTAATTGTTACTAGTATCTTATTTCGAAGAATATTACTTACAGTCACGATTCTCGGGTAAGGTGAGAGACAGAGGACCCAAGTGCAGACAGGGACGTAAGGGGTTAAACAAGACTTTAATAATATAAACATACAAAACAAACACCCACGGGGGGGGGGAGGGGGGATAACATAACAAAACATGGAAACAGGAACAAGGACTAACTAGACTGGACTAATACTAACACTTGACATTAAACTACAATAAACTAGACTAACTAAAAGACAGGAACTCACCCACCTGACACAAACACGACACAACAATGGACCAGCACAGGACAATGAAACACGAGGACTATATAAAGGGGACGAAATCAAGAAGGAACAGGTGCGGGACATGAACTAATTAACAAGCAATATCGAGATGAAAGGGCGGGAACAGAGATGCCACACCGGAGAGAGGGAGTATATGGAAGGCCAAAACTGTCTCTCTCCACATAAAACTGTCATGGCTCTGCCACAAGATCAAGAAAAGCAAGACAAGATGGGGCAGAACCATGACAACTTACTATGAAAATGCAGTAACCATTAATATTAACTTCTCGACTGTTGTGTATGATGGTTGGTCAATGTAGTGTTTGTCCCGCCTCTCCTCCACTCTGATTGGACGGCTGTGCAGCTCTGCGTTTTACCCAAAGTTAAAAAGTAAAAAATGATTAAAGAATGGGCAAAAAAACGCGTGAAATATTATTATGATACATAGTGCATTAAAATGCAGTGTCATCAGTTTGTCTAAAAGAATACAGAACGATACGTGCGGTTTTACGCACTATTTACACGTGGTATGGAGCAGGTGTACATTTCTTTCGTACCAATTAACATTTTGAAAATACGAACATTTTCATGAATCTGAAAATGTATGCCAGAACGACTTTACGAACGATTTACACAAGAATTCGTTCTGCTCGTGTTTCATGAATGAGACCCATTGTGTGTACAGTTGTTAAGCCCATGGCAAATCCTCACAAAACAAATGTGTGTATTACTTTTGTGTATATGTGCAATACATTTTTTGTGCTTATTTTTTTGTAACATACATGACCCTTACATATAAGGGTCATGTATGCCAATGTACTGTTGCAAGTGAATGGGCCAAAATAATTGTATGTATATATATATATATCATTTTGTATCTCTGTATATATATATATATATATATATATATATATATACATACAATCATTTTGGCCCATTCACTTGCAACAGTACATTGTCTATTTACTTAGTATATTTTCATCTGATTGGAATGGCATAAAATCACTTACCTCCAACTTCACTCTGGGTTTCTTTATGCCTCTGACTAGAAGAAACCTCTCTCTGCAGCAAAAATTACAGAATCTCACTTTCTTTAAGGTGTTTCTTGCCAAACATTAAATAAAAATAAATCAAGCTGCAAATGTCACATAAAGAAGGATTATTTCATTTTCAGTATGGGTTCAGATCTTGCCTTAACATGGTTTGACCTTACTGGTATCAATAATTTCTCCTCCTAATTCAAAATTAGATGATGAGAATAAAATATAATGTAATGTAGTACTAAATACATTCTGTATCTTTGCTATTCCAACCTTTTTTCAACGCTGATTATTATCATAATCCTTGTGAACACTGGTACAGTGATTTTCACACTGTATATGGCATAACACCCCGTGTTACCGTTATGTCCTCAGCACTGTCTCATTTGCATAGTCCACCTCTAAATGTGTCATTCCTCCCACAGCAATGTCATGAATTATGAAAGTCTTTGTAGCATGTACTATACTGTAACTACCGTAGATAACATTTAGCTCCTGTTTGGATGAAAGTAGCTCTTAATTTTGTTTGACATGTTGTATCATGTGCCTAAATGACACTACAGTATTGTTTTCTCTCTGAGTATGTTTTAGCTGTTTACAGACACAACTTTTCAAGAGCAGCATGGCAGAAGCCCCTGTTGAAGAGGACACACCAAAAGAGCAGGAGAGTGTCACCCCACACGCCAGTGATCCCCTGCCAGGGCCTGGAGCTGCTCTGTGGGGTAGAATATTGAAAGCAAGTGTCACGGCTGGTGCTTTCCTTCTGCTGTACTCGCTGTCTCAACTCACAGTGAGTTTATGCACACTTCACTCCACACAGATTATACATGCAGATAACATTTATTAATCTAATAAAAAAATAAAATGCCTTTTCAGGAAATTGTGTGTGTATTATATACAGTAAGAGTGTTTTATTGCTGTGTTTAGGGTTTGTGGGTTCATTACATGCTGAATGGATACAGGGCTTTTCCAGCCGCACACAAAGTTTTGGACCTTCTACAGTACCTTCTCTCCACCAGTGATGCCTCTGACCAACAGGTGACAGACATCGATGCTTTATCGCTTTATCATATTGCCCGCAATGTGAAATGGTCTTAGAGCTACAATAACAACTCACTGACAAAAAGGACATTGAAGTATATGTGTTTTGAAGCGATAACTAACGCACTTGTATGGACTTGTTTACAGATGGAGATTTGGAGGGTAGAGAGTTTTTTGCCCCTCATAGCCACACTCTTCTTAGGTGTAGTCATCCTCGTTACTGGAGTAAGTATTCTGTATATGCTTTATGAAGCTTATTTAAACATGACATTATCTTTATACACAATATATTAACAAACATGGACAATGGACATGTATGTTTTATAACTTAATCCTCTGTGTAAAAGTTGAACTTTCCTTCTTCTCTCTTTATCACAACAGACACTGTTCTGCATTAAAACCCTGGTGCCTGGAAACCCAATTTGCTTTCCTGATGATCGCCGTCAGTCCATGAGCAGGCAACCCTCCTTTACATATTCAGAATGGACGGATACCAAACAGGATGATTTTTATGAACTGGATGCTGTTCCTGAGACACCCATGTTCGATTGTTTTATGGACATAAAGACTGAAGCTGATCCTGTTACGCTCACTGTTAAGTCTGTGGGCTTACAGGAAAGGTGATACAACACGCTCTTTGCATCTCTTTAATCTGAACATTTCACACATAATGTATTTGTTCTCATAAATATTTGTTGTTTTGTGTAGTAGCTTTATAGAAGGTTTCAAAGCAACAACATAAAAAATAAAAAAATTGGTGTTTCGGAACTGAAGCATGTGCGCACCCTTTCCCAACAAAACACAGACATATGACTTAATTTCACTTTCACTTTATGTGGTTCATGTCCGGCATCTTTTAGCGCTGGGACCGCACCATCTATAAGTTTCAAATGATCTCCAAATCCAGCATTATATCCACCGTCTATGTAACATCCATCACTAAAATGCTGTGAACAAACAAACATACCTCATCTTCTCTAACTTTCACAAGAGTAACAAGCTGCAGCTGCAGGCCCACAGCGCGCCCCAGCCTTACAATCTTGATGGTAAGCGGGTCTTCCTATCACTCGTCTGTTGACGCTTGGGCGGGCTATTTCTTTCGCCTTGCCGTGCTTTTCCGGGAGAATGGCCAATAAAAGGAATAGGATCCCTGTGACGACACAGGAATCCAGAGTTATAAAAAACTTTCCGAAACAAGTTGGAGTACTGGGGGAGTGTATCAAGCACAGAAATACTACGTCATACATCCAACTCGTTTTTTAACAAGTTGACCATGTTAAGCATGAGAAGCCAGCACATTTAACAGTGTAAAGAAGTCAGAATGCATGACATAGCATGATTCCTGATCTTTAAAGAATACGCAGTGGTTTTAAAAGTGGGGGTGAGTTATCATCAGAAAGTATAATACACCAGCGAACAGAAAAATGCAATTGTGACCCCACGACGCTATCGTGACAGAGGGGGACCCTGCGTACAGCGTGGCACGACCCTCGCCGTGCTCATTTTCTGTAACACCTGCTGCAGCTGCAGCATCACCCGACGCTTCATATCTCCCGGTTGCACCAATGGTCCAAAAGTTAGTGTGTCGCACTTTTCTGACACAAAACGATGTTGTTATGTATCCTCATGCTTTTTTAAGTGGGTATATGTAAATTCTTGATCTTTTCTAGTGGGCATACGGCATATACCTGCATATCACGTAGACTACACCACTGCCCCCAAGGTTCGTATAGGTTTCGGGAAGTTTTTTTCCAACATGAAATTCCATTACGTAACAACTTTTCTTAGTCCCTTATTGGGAAAAGCAGGCCCACACATCAACCAGTAAGAGAAACTGTTACGAGATCTGAACAAAGAACCCAAGAGCAGAGGAATTCAAGTAACAGTTTATTTGAAAACAGTCAAAATAATAGCCCCATGGCTGCAACACCCTAGGCTGTGTCCAGGGAATAATCAAACAAAAATCCAAAGCAACAGAAGAAGAGCGAGCAGAGTCCACAAGGCAGTCCAATGTGGGGCAAGCAGATCCCAAGGGCAAAGTCAGGAGATAAGGAGAATCCTCAAGTTAAGGCAGGCCCGATCCGCAAACAGGAAACCTCTGGCAAGCTGGGCAGAGAACACAGTGAAGAACAAGAGCAAGACTGCCCAGCAAGAGACCAAGTGCTACACAGACAGAGCATGTAGCCACAAACCAAAGGACCTCCTCTGCCATGACCGGCCACCAAAAGCGCTGGCGAAGTGCTGCCAGTGACCTCCTCACTCCTGGATGGCAAGATAACCTGGAGGAATGGGCCCACTGAAGAACCACAGTGCGGACCGGCTCAGGAACATACAACAGACCCACGGGACATCCTTTGGGCACCTCGACTCCACGTAAAGCATGACTAACACAGCCTTCAACACCCCAGGCAACGGCCCCCACCACACAAAATGGTATAGGGACAGTATTGGTATTTGGCATCACCAAACATGCCAAAGCGCTGTGACAGGGCATCAGGCTTGCCATTCTTAGAGCCGGGCTTATAAGAAAGCACAAAGTCAAAGCGCTCAAAGATCTATGCCCAGCGGGCCTGTCGGGAGTTAAGTCTTTTGGCAGACCAAATGTACTCCANATGTCCTGTGGGGGTGTTAAAGGCTGTCTTCCACTCAGCACCATCTCGAATCCAGACCAAATGGTACGTGTTGCGCAGGTCCAACTTTGTGAAGATCCCTGCTCCCTGAAGAATCTCGAAGGCTGATGACATAAGAGGCAGGGGGTACTTGTTCTTAACGGTTATATCATTCAGCCCTCGATAATCGATACAGGGATGCAGGTAGCCATCCTTCTTCACAAAGAAGAACACCGCTCCGGAGACGAGGAAGGACGAATGATGCCGGCTGCCAGAGAATCAGACAAATACTTATCCATGGCCACTCGTTCAGGAGTGGACAAAGAGAAAAGCCGCCCTTGTGGCGAAGTGCCAGGAAGGAGGTCGATAGCACAATCATATGGTCGATGGGGAGGAAGAGATGGAGCTCTGGATCGACTGAAGACCGCACACAGATCTTGGTAGACCCCCGGGACCCGGGAGAGTTCGGAAAACTCCTCCTGCAACACAGAAACAGAAACACCAGAAGAAGGGGCAGACACGAGATAAGTAGCGAGATAAGTAGCATGACAAGAAGAATTCCATGCAAGAATTATGTTCTCTGCCCAGTTAATGTGAGGATTATGCAATGATAACCATGGATGACCCAAAACTATAGGAGTCACTAGAGATTCAAACAAGTAAAACACCAGTTACTCCCTATGATTTCCAGAGGTCTGCATTGGCTCAGGGTCGACAGGAACCTCCACCATACGAGTGACAGGAAAAGGCTTGGGGAGTTCTGACCGTGCCCCCAATCGGCTTCTTCATCTCAGGTCAAAGCGATGGTCAAGGCTGAAGGCTAGGGAGACGAGGTCATCAAACTGCTCCGGAGGATCACGGGCATAGATCTCATCCTTGATGTCATTCGTCAGGCCATCCGGAAAACAGGCTGTAAGAGCTGCTTGATTCCACTCACTGGTTTCCGAAAGTGTGTGGAACTCGATAGCGAAGTCAGCCACTGAACGTTTACCCTACAAAAATATTTTTTACAATTTGGGTAACCTATTCTATTAAGGTTGTTCTTGTAATCCTCATTTCTGTCAGGTAGTAAACTTTAAAACCAACATCACATCTGAAATCACCCACAGATGTGATCTAAGTGTTTAACTATTTCCTATGACTTGCCCTAAGATCACCAAAACTCTGTTGTGATTTTCAGGAGAGGTTCAAACGTGTCGCTGACTCTGGACATGTGTACCCCTGGCACTACAGAGCCGTATGGAGCCCTGTTGTCCCCCAGAGATCAGAGCACACAGGAATACCTGCAGAATGCATCCAACCTGCTTACACCTGAACAGCTGCATAAACGCGCTCTAGACGATGCTGTACTGCAGGCTGAGTTTTACGTGAGTATCACATAGTCACATGTAAATACACACAATAACCCTTAATCATAACAGCATCACTAGACTTCTGATTCTGGTGCAAGCAGGAAACACCCATGAACTTTGTGGACCCCAAGGAATATAACATACCTGGAGTGGTTAGAAAGAATCGCTATAAAACCATACTACCAAGTGGGTATATATTCTGTACACCGCTTACCATATTGTTTTCTTTATGTGAAATAGTCTGTCCGAATTTGTATTTTTTTCTATTTTCTATTTGTGCAGACACACATAGCAGAGTTTGCTTAAAAACAAAAGAGGAGGGGGATTTTCTAAGCACCTACGTTAACGCTAATTATTTGAAGGTGAGTATTAGCTGCAAATGGAAAAGATTTGTGATTGAATGATAGAATAAACCACAGTTATGCAGTCAGACAGCTATCATTTGTGAGGGCCTTTGAGAAGTTTTGAATGCTTATCAGGTTTAGGAGCTAACAGGTTAAGCTGTTTCAGCCTTTCTGTAGCATTTTGGAAAGATGTCTCATTCCAGGGAACAAGAAATAATTTGTTCCCAAACCGCTTAGCTAATATATGTTAAAGGTCCAGTCAGTGAAATCTAGTGGCAAGGTTGCGAATTGCAACCAACCGCTCACTCCACCCCTCCCGTTCGAAACACTACGACGGCTGATAGAACATGGCAAATTATATGCAAGGGGCCTCGCTGTGTATGTAGATAGAAATAGCTCATTCTAAGGTAATAAAAACCTAACGCTTCATTGTGTAAACTCTTTATACACCTCTGAACACATAGTTATGTACTGTATATTGTATTGCATTTCTGTTAATAGATCCTCCAAAAAATTACTGGACCTTTAAAATCATAAATAAATACTTTCTTATTTTTTTGATAAATCAATCTTATTCATAACAAGCTTTATGAGAGATTACAAATGACCTGATGCTTTGAAAGTTTGTAACCAATTTCTAACCTATTTGTGAGATTTTGCCGAACGATCACATCACATAGAAAAGCTTTTTTGACTTCACAGCTGTTTGAAGCTGGTAAAATGTTGTTTCGTTGTTTTTATCTATGCTGTTATCAGGGCTATGGAGGGAAAGAGAAGTCGTACATCGCTACACAGGGTCCCACTGTAAACACAGTGGGGGATTTCTGGAGCATGGTTTGGCAGGAGCACTGTCCCATTATCGTCATGATCACCAACATCGAAGAGAAAAATGAGGTTTGGTTATCAGTATAATACCAGATTCTCACTGCCATATGTTGCAGAATGTACATGGCAGCATGTATTTACTGTGCACTATTATTATTTAGAACTAACACAATCTTACAAGCACCATTATTATTATTTTGGACAAACGTGGATACTTGATAAATTAGTAACTTTCCAAAAAATGATACAGGTACAATTTTATTGATGAATGTAGTAAACCATATTTATGTGTGTTCCACAGAAATGCACAGAATACTGGCCAGAGGACAGTGTAGTCTGTGAGGGTATCGAGATCACTGTCAAACAGGTCATCCAAGCAGATGACTACAGTTTAAGGATTTTCACTGTGAAGGTCTGTTTGTTTGCGTGTGTGCAGATGGAAAGACTCATTTGTACTAAATAATGTGAAGAAACAACTGCTTTGCATTTTTGTTTTGTGTTATTTACTAATTGGAGAAGCCCATACATATCTATAAAATAAAAAAACAAAATGTATATTTTCAGATTTTAGAACCCTTGAAAAACAAAAGAAAGAATTAGATCTCATTCTGCATCCTCATATCAACTAGAATAGAGACCAGTAAGGAAATAAAATAAAACTTCTTGTTGTCTTCAGATACAGATTAAATTCTGTGTTTAAAGCAGTCAATTCCTTGGGAGATAGTTTCTACTATGTCAATGTTATTATTCTGTATGAGCGAGAGAGAAAGATGAGAGGTAGCGAAAGGGAGAATGACAGGTTGAGTGGAATATTTTTCTCTCTCCGAGTGTGTTTTCTACTGTCTCCTCTGGAGGCATTGCTGTCATGGCAACAAATATGCAGTATTTTAAATATGCAATGCAGTGTTTCACATAATTGATGGAAATATTGTTAATCACTATCTGCAAGATAGATATCTTAAAGCAAAATCAATTTCTGTTAGTATTGAGTAATAAACCTGTTATGTATGTAAATGTGTACACTCTTAAAAATAAAGGTGCTTAAAAGGTTCTTCACAGCGATGCCAGAGAAGAAACATTTTTGGTTCCACAAAGACCCATTCAGTCAAACGTTCTTTAAAGAACCATCTCTTTCTTATCTTTTTATAATCTGAAGAATCTTGTTTTGCCACAAAGGTTCTTTGGATGTTAAAGGTTCTTTATGGAACCATTTAGACAAAAAATAAGATTCTGCTATAGCATCGTGAAGCACCTTTATTTTTGTATAACACAGTGTACATCTGTGTTGATGATCTACAAATGGCCATTAACATATAGATGAATGTTTGTATGTGTAGAGTGAGGGTGAGGAGCGCACTATCAGACAGTACTGGTACACGTCCTGGCCAGATCAAAAAACTCCAGATAAAGCCCCGCCTCTGCTGGAATTGGTTCAGGAAGTGGAGGAAGCAAGAAAACAGTCTCCGCCCACCAGTGGCCCTGTCATTGTCCACTGCAGGTACCAACAAAAAGAACATGATGATATATTTATCTATCTATACAGGCATTCACAATTACTTTATGAGTCAACGCAATTATGTGCTACCTATTTTTCAGCAAATTTCTTTTCTTGTTCATGTCTAAGATCATGTTTTTTAACACTTAGTGCAGGGATTGGACGCACCGGCTGTTTCATTGCTACCTCCATCTTGTGCCAGCAGCTAAGAAATGAAGGGGTGGTTGATATCCTCAAGACCACTAGCCAGCTACGCTTGGACAGGTACAAAGTATTTTCACTATATTTACACTGTAAGTTTAAACATGTCAGTTTGAGTACTCAGAAGGCAAAATAGTTGTTAGCTTTAAGGCCTCAGTGGTATCCAGTGCAAACTGAAGTCTTTGAAAAAGATGTGGTTGCATTATGCATTATATGAAACAATGTTTACATTATGGACCGTAAAAGTGACTGTGCTCTTTTATGAATGAAGTGCATTCAAATTGATCTTATGCTGTTGTTTTTCAGAGGTGGGATGATTCAGACAGCGGAGCAGTATCAGTTTGTTCATCATGTACTCAGCCTGTATGAAAGACAGCTTCAGAAGACCTCAGAAGAGTAGAGCCTCCATGAGTGCACAACCTTCACACCCCTCCTTATCTGAAGATATGAGGCAGGGACTGACGTCCAGCAGATCTCATGTTTTTATATACAACAGTAGTGTAGGTTGAATAGGCCCGATATTAGATACTACATTACCCACAATTCCTTTCCCCCTGTTTGCTTAGTCCCATGCCTGATCCAGACACCAGTCAGTTATTAAATATACTTGATTGATTAGTTCTATTTTGTTTATTTGTCGTAACCCCATGACATACACAAGTAATGCCCTAACAACAGGTCAGTAGATCATTAATGCGCAAACGCAACAATGTTTGTATGTGTGTAACCTTCATAGGCAGCGACATTGTGTGAACACAATAACAAGCAGACACAAAGGCCTCCATCTGTTTGAGATAATGTAACATTAGGTTCAGTGACCTCTTCGATTTCTGAGCCTAAATGACAGCAATTTTTCTTTTACTGCGTTTTTACAGGATTTATAACGTAATGTAACTTTAAGATTTGTTGTGAAGTGTGTGTGTGTGTGCGTGCGTGCGTGCGTGCGTGCGTGCGTGTGTGTGTGTGCGCGTGCGTGCGTGCATGCGTGTGTGTACAAATGGTCATATGTTGAACAATTCGCAATCTGTCAGTGTGTATGTGTGCGTGTCTACTGGAGCCACATTGAGAATAGGAAGGGAGAGAAAATGTTTACTATATGTGCTATGATGATTATCAGACTTTAACTCCGGATGTGCGGTTGGTCTCTAGGGAGAGGTTAGCCTACCACATGTAATACAAAATGGCCTTAATATGTGTTTTTCTGTCATATCTAGGGTTGTTTTGAGATGTTGTTGAGCAATTCTAAAGGCAGTGTGGTGTTGCAGCCTGTCATAGTCTCATTAGATACAATTAGAAGTGAGACTGATACCTTTTGCCTTCTTGGTTTGCGTGTTGTTGGATGCTACAACCTGAAAAGTTTTAGTTGGACTCTAAAAAGCATTGATGCTGCACCTCAAGGTTTTATGTATCGAAATGCCGAAACACTGTTTCCAACTAATTTGTAAATCATAGCGTGTATCAAGCAGAAATCACGACAGTGGGACGTATATAGTTGTGCTATTTTTGCCCTGGACGTCCAGGTTACTGTGACTCATTATTACCTTTATTTTATTTGCTTGTTTTGCTCTGGATACATTAATATTGTTTATATGTGGGTCTGCGTATCTGATTAGTTGAAATGTATAATCAGTATTTGCCCAAGTTGGCAGCTCGTACAGCTTTGCTGAGACTTGCAGTTTGCATGAGCAAGTACATTTTGAAGTTCTATTTAATGATGATCAAGACGATTTCGAAATAAGCAGATGTCTGTGTGATCATGTGATCATGAGCTTGTGATATGGCGGAGTCTCTGCTGATGGAATGACCATCTTCAATCAATGACCTCATATGATCCAGATGGAAGCACAACACTGGAATTCTAATGCAAGTAAACTTTCGACTTTCTCAAACAGTACAGCTGTTACTCTGATGGTCTCCGGTTGTCATGTGTTCCTAACAAGATGTTTCATCCAGGCAGCACTGACCTGAAAGTAGGGTCTTCTTCAGAAAACACCTTCTTGTTACACCAGAGATTCTACTAAAGTTGCTTGTTCAAGGCCTCAAGATAGTGACTAAAATGGACTTTCATGCTTTAATTGCTGCTGTTATAATAGTCTTTTTATTAGGCTATAGCAGAACTGCTTTTGTGTTTAGTTGGTACTGAGTGATTGAATTTTTTTGTTTAATTAACTGACATATTACTCTTATTTATTGAAAGAGTTTTGTCTCTATGTTTTCGTGCTGTTATTATACTGCCAAAGACTGTAGTGGTCCATACTGCAAAACACACACACACACACACGCACACACACACACACACACACACACACACACACACACACACACACACACACAGAAGAGATCCTAATTCTACATTTCAAACCGTAGCGAGACCAACATGTGGCATTGTATACATGTATGAAACCAGCATTTATATTTTTATCCTGTTTTAAAGCGAAGAATCTGGATTCCCACAGTAAAAACTGTCTGCTCTTTTACTCATATTTGTATTGATCAATACTATTTTGTAAACAATTTAATAAGAAGGAAAATGTCCCATATGTATCTAATGAGAACTAATGTGAAGAAATGATCAACTAGGGTCAAGCTAAAGGAGGAAACAGATTTCGATTTAATATGATCTGTTTACTCCTTTAAGGGACCGTATAGTAGATACAAGCAACACTGACAGCATCTGTGGCATACTACTGCATTTTAGGGCTAGGCAATAAACTAGGTAAAAATTCAGATAAAAACTAATTGATATAAATACTTTAAGTATTGAAGATGCAGGTCTTACATTTTGGCTTTTAAACACTGGGCTGCTTTACTTTAATTCATACGTAGTGTGATTTGTAAATGGGACTTTTCTATACAAAATAAATAAAGTTCTTTAGTATTCAACATAATGCTACCAATGCTGTCAACAGTGCTTGAGCGATACTAAATCCAGAACCTTTCTTGACGGAATCATTTTAATATTTTAAATAATATCTCTGCATCTGTTACATGCTGTTTGTCACCCTTATGCTCCTTCGACTGGTTTTGCACCTTGTCTATCAGGACAACCTTGCTGAAAAAAAAACATTTTCAGTCACCAAACTTGTCTGTTTCAGAACTATACTGTTTTATGTCAGTAGTCATTAAGAGAATTTATTCACAACAGAGAGTTCTATTCAAAACACATATTGGATTAGTATTGACAGGGTGACCTGATGATCTTATCATCCGTGATAAGGTCATTTTATTGGATGTATAAATGTGTTCTTTGGATAAAATGTTAAATCTTTCATGCAGTAGTTCATCAGGGTCAAATAAAACTATTTCAGCTAAATCAGTCCTGTGTCAGCTGAAGAACAGATTTATTTAGAGAATCAAATCCAGTTTGAATCAGTTTTGTGGTTCATACTGTATAGGCTTGTAGAGCAGGGCCTATGTCGCAGTTTAGGGGCTTGCAGTTTCATACCCCTCCCTGAGCTCACTGCCCACTCACTCTCAGTTAGACCCCACTTCCTACTGAACACTCCATCTGTCGGGCCGTCTGTGTTGCCAGAGAAGAGTAACAGACACATAGGCACCAGCAAATAAGTATATCATTATATCATACAAATACATACACGCAAATTAGATCTCGGGCCAACCCAGCTTGGATTATATTAACATAACAGTAATTTTGATCGATTTTAAAGGGAATCTGCAGTATGCTCTTTTATGTTGAAATTGATTTTAATTGAATCATCATGAACTACTCACTACCAGCATAGTATGTCTTTATGCACTATTGTACAAAGCTAAAACAAGCACAAAGATGAAATACTGATTTTTGAATGTGAATGCAGGGGCCTGTGCCTCCGCTGTCTTAATCTCTGAAATATTTCATTGTCACCTGAGTATTTTACCTTTTTGCTTCTTCATTTCACCCGAAACGTTTTCAAGGTTTTGTTTAGAAACCATGTGTTGATCAGTGTTTTAATATTTTATGCTTATTTATTGTCCTGTGATTTTGGTTCAGATGGTCGGCACTGATCCCTCAGTCTGAAGAAAAAGAAGAAAAAATTGTGTTTTTGTTTATTTTATTCCTGTTCTATAGTGAAATAGATGTAGTTTGGAAAATACAATTTGCCTCATTGCTTTCGCATTGTTCCTCTGCTGTTGAAATCCAAATAGAATGTAACATGAATAAGTTTACAATATCATGGCTTGTATTATTGGTATTTGCTTTAATTTTTAAATAAAATACCATTCTGTCAATCAGCACTATTAGGTGATTAGAGTTTGATTACGTACAGACATGTTGCTATTAATTCCTAAAACACATTTCCTAAAGCCTGTTACACATTTAGCATATTAAAATGATAATGCCATAAACACTTAACGCAATGAATAATGTTATGTAGAGCAACCTATTTTCATTTTTTAACGTTGTGCTACAGTAATCTACAAAACTCAATGTGAAATCCAGGTCAAAGCAAATAATTCCTGAATTGAACCAGCATCTTTCTGTATTAGCATCTCTCAACCAGCAGGTGGGGCTAGGAACACAGTAATGACAACACATTATTCCAAACGTCTGTCATAAACATTAAAGTGATAGTTCACCCAAAAATTTCAAATTTGCTCATCCTCATGTCATTTCATACCTTTATAAATTACTTTGTTCTAATAAACACAAGAGAAAGATATTTGGAAGAATGTTAGCAATTATCAGTTACATCATTGACTGCCATAGTAGGAAAAATTAAGTGGCATTCTTAGGTGCCCCAGAACTGTTTGTGTTCCTAAATTCTTCAAAATATCTCACTTTGTGTTCAACAGAACAAAAACTATTTTAAAAAATCCTACTATGATAGTTGATGATGTCACAGAACTGAAAATTGCTAACATTCTTACAAATATATTTCTTTGTGTTTAACAGAAAAAAGAAATGTGTATAGGTTTGAAACAACCTGCGGATGAGTCAATTATAACAGAATTTTCTTTTGAGTGAACTATCCCTTTAAGAAACTAAAGTATGTATTGGTTTATGTGACTGTGGTGTGTGGTAAACAGCATTTAAGCCTCTTTTTTTTTAGCGTTTTAACGATTGACTTGTTTTAGTTTCAATATTGAAAGTCAGCTCCCTTTGAAGTATGTTGAGGCCCTCTGGTGGCCCCAGCACGTTGGTTGAGAAACACTGCTTTATAAATGCAAAGTTACAACTATACGAATGTTAAAAAGTTACAAACAGTAGTAGTTTGTATAGTTTTAATTCTCAAAACCTGCATGTCACTTAGCTTCTACTTTAGCAGGCTAAAAGGATGCTTTTTTAAATTCTTTACGGGACACAATATTTAACATAAATTATACATACAATTTACTGTATTGCTCTTTGTTACCGATTCGTGTTGTCATTAAATGTCCACAGAGAAGATGGTCATACATAGGCTACATAGGGTGCATTTCAGTTTACTACAGAACAGCCTGATTCGTTCATTCAGCTGATGCAAGATCAGCGGAGGGATATCAGCCATTGTAACACGTTCGTAGTCTGTCTTGTTGCCTGGAGACAAGTAAAATGGTGTCTAAAGTCGCTTCAAAGCCGTCCAATCCGCGGCCATGTTGGCTCAAACTTTCTGTCATATGATGTTAGGACATAGATATAAATGACTAGATGCCGCATTATCATCTGTTTCTATGGGCCGCTTTACGTAGGTCGTCCGCCACATTGGAACGGGGCGAGCCGGTGTTTTGTCGAAGACTGTTCCCCCTATGTTTCCTCCTATCAGAGTTGTTCCTCACAGCGCCCGCTACGCAAACAGCGTGTAGAGGGCGGCCGCGTGCACGTTCCACTGGTGATTTTTAATTATTTGTTGAAAATACCAGATATTCTCATACCATGAATTATATGTATTTTCCCATTTCCTGTTTTGTATGACTTCTAGTCATTCTTTGGTCTGTTCAGTTTGTTTTAAAATGCATTTTGTAGAACAACGCAAAATGTTGAAAAGCAATATAAAATTCGTTTAAATTAAATAAGGATGAATTTAAATACATTGTAAAATGGTTATTTATGTGTATGGTGAAGATAAAAAGAGTAGTATAGCATACAAATACGATTCTGACGACTGAATGGATCAGTAACTTATATGATCTTGCCTCCACCTACTGGCAGTTCCTTTGCATTGAGAAAAAACATTGGATATTTCAATTGTCTATCGAAAATATTTCAATCGAAATGGCAGGGTGCATGTTTTTGTTAGTGTCACAGCCACTTTAGCATAACAAATGTTACAATAATATTTCTCATCATTGGCATAAGGGAACGCATTTTGTCAGCTATAAATTTCACCGTCGAATTCTATTTCCTCCTTGTTTTTTATTCTAATATATTATAATGTTTACTTAGACTGATGTAGGTGAAGCTCCTCCCACAACTGGAACAGAAACAGCAACTTTAAAGCCATTACATCAACATTTCTCATCATCCGTTAATGCTCAAAATCAAGCTGTGTATGATTATGAAAACATATTTATTGTTGTGTGAACTCAAACATTATATCTGCTACACTAACACATGATAACAACGAAATGTTATCCCATTTTTCAGGAATTTAAATCCCCGTGGTTTTCACAGCCATGGTTGTGTAGCGCAGTGTTGGGGCATTCTAGTGAAGTCAGTGGACCGTTCCAAGATGACGGACACGTCTACGTGCCTGGAGAGCTTGAATGCGGCATCTAGTTATTTATATCTATGTGTTATGAGCTATATGATGCGAGCCCAGCTTGATCCAAAATGTCGTTAGCTGCGTCCTATCCAAAGCTAAGGACGTAACAGAATCGGTCCTGCGCCTGATATCTGTGACGCTATTGCGGCGGATCTCAGAGCTCGAGCTCGGAACGGCAGCGGGAGAGAAGTCATCGCTTCTCCTGCTGCGTTTAGCACACTGCGTAGGGTTACAGCAGGTAAGATTATTGACTTATCCTAAACTTCGTTTCCGTGTTGTAAATGTTTGTTACGTACCACATTTTCAATATTTCAGATCGTATAGCCAGATATTACAAACGGCTGTAGCTAGGCAAATCAGCCGCGCCTCCTCCCCGGTTTAGCTACAACTGTGTAACGTTACTAGCATAGCTTAGCGCTAACGTTACCCTACCCTACCTATTGTATGGGTTACTAACGTCTTCTTTCCCATTTTAGACGTCATTGTTTTTTCAAACGAATGTACGAATAAAGCTTTAAGGTCCGATTTATGACGGTTTTTGTGAAACATATACACTTAAGTTGTCTAAGAAGCGATAAACCGGGACTAGACTCTGTTGCGTAAAATGGTGTCCGAGTAGCCAGCAAATTAGACTGTATGAGCGGTCATTTGTTTATACTTTAAGCCGCCTCAGATTGACACTTTATACGACAATGACATTTGTCGTGCACACCGGGTAAAGCCAAATTTCGTATTTTTTTATTCAAATGTTGTGCATTTAGTGGAAATATCCTGCCCTGCCAGTAAACAATTTGTAACTTATCAGACAGGTTACTATGGAGCAGAGCGAAACGATGGACTTCCACAGCTTGCATATGATTATATATTTTCTCAGTACCCTTAAGCAGAACAACATATTAATGACAGTTGATTCATGCTGAGTAAGAGGAAAGTAGTTTGTGGTTTGTCTAGTGCGCTTACACTTCATAGAAGGTGGCCTGTGGACGTCGATTTTTTTTACCAAACTAGCTGTAATAGTCGTTTATTTGGTTAATTGAAATTAAGTAAAACAGTAGCAAAAACAAAAATGTTACAGTCGGTACCTTTGGACGAGTAACTGAGTTCAAAATTGGGGTTTCTGGTAACGTTAACTGACTTGTGTCAGGTGATAGTTAGCCATTAGCTAGTCAGCTGGCCTCCTGTCATTCCGCTGTTCTCCTGTCATTGTCAAACAATGATTGCAATTTGCACTGCATGGTATTTTGATGTGGTTAACATTTCTTTTTTAAACACATATTCTGGAGAGCTTGGGATATTTCGCTTTAATAGTCTTTTAAAATTATAACGCATAAGTGTAACGCTTGTGGATGTATTCTAACGCGATTAATTTAAGCCATGTGAAGGGGCAAACGTCAAGGGCCGCATTTCACATTCAAGCACTGTATATATAATTTTGCATGCACTTTTGCACTCTTGATCTGCTACAATATTGAAAAGAAACGCAAAAAAGTGTTTGATCGCTGTGGTCTGAAATGCACTACTGACTTCCAAGCAGTTCCTCATTTAATAACTTCTATCTCCTACTCAGGTGGCTTTGTGAATATGTGAATAGGGTACCAGAGCCTTTGTGATTAGTTGTATTGTTTAAAATGCTAACCGAAAATATTCTTATTGTTTATATAAAGTGATTCAATTCTTTCAATGAAGTGAATACAGGGTGACACTCACCCATCACTGTATGATGATGGGTGTGACGACAGAGGACTGGGAGCGGTGGACTGCTTATGGCATTTTTAGTTTATACTTGTTTGTACTTTTAAACACATTTTATTTATTATTTCACACAATAAGATTGTCTGAATAAAAATGTGTGGTTTGAAAATTACCCTGTGGTTTTTGGATGTACCTGGTTTTAAAAGTAACATTGTTTCCTATTATAATGTCACAGATTAAGTCAAACTGCATTTATAATTATGGTATATGATTTTTTTTCTTTGTCATGTATAATTAGCTTTTTTGCAGGGTCACACAGAAAGTAAAAATTATAGTACGCTGTGCACCAGCTGGCTGTATCGTGCTTATGATTTTTGTTTTTATGTAGTCTGTGTGGCATATTAGTATTTGAATATTGGCTGGAGGTAATTATCACATAGCTGAGTCATAACACGTATGACCTGTTTCTTTAGATTTTTTGTAATCTCATGCATTGTTTTGCATGACATGAATGCCATAAATAAGAGTAAATCAAGGTTGCATTCCAGACAGACTTTGCTCATTACTACTTTGAGTTTTAAAATGTAAAGGGTTAGTTTACCCAAAATGTAGATTTTGTCATCTCTTGCTGAACACAAAAGGTGGTTATTTTTCGCAGTGGTAAAATGAGGTAGAATTCACTAATAATTAAGAGATCCGTTTCTATGAGAGACTGTACTTGATCGTTCTCACAGTCAAAACAGTAAAATCCTTTCAGAAAACTTATTGCATTAAGCAGTAAATGAAGACCGTTGCTTGTTAAGAGCAACAGTACCCTATTTGTGCAGAATTCACAGGTTTATTTATGTGTTTTACTCTAGTGATGCCTTGTTACTTGTTAATGTCACTAGGAAAAGATAAAAAAAACTGTCATGAACTTGATGTTGCAGCTACAGAATACTTAACAAGTAATGCACAGTGAGGAAGTGAGTCCAAGCGCTGGGGTTACATAGTTCTGAGATGCGTATGAACGGTTTTGCTCTGAGCTGTATAGGGCCTGCTCTTATGAGGACTTTGGTCTTGAGGCGTGAAAGGGTATAGTGATTCTCATTTTTTTATTTAAATTCTGTTAGTTCCCCTATTAAAGAGCTGTGTAGATATCGTTCATTTGTCACAAGCGCTGTCAGGTGCTGTCTAATCGTACAAGGCTTCCTTAAAGTGAAGGTAACACCCAGTTTCTGCCAATCTCATAATAATCTTGAGTACCATAGAGTAGTATTTAGGGTTGGGTATCGTTTTTTTTTCTTCTGCGTAGCCAGTTTATTAGTATGCATGTAAACACGTGAAAACAGGTTTCTTTTATAAGATGAATTTTGATAGATATCCGTTTATTTTGTGCATGTAAACGCACTCACTGTTGAACTTTAACACTGACTAATCGATCAAACTACAAGATACACTTAGTCGTGTGAATATAACATGCTATTGAATCTTCCACCTACTATTGAATTTTGATTGTCTTTGACATCATTTTTACTAAAATTTGACCCTGTTACAGCAGGATGACCTGGCAGTTGTTGGAATAGTTATCACATTTGAAAAAAAAACTAAAATGTTTTTGCTTTGTCTTGCAGGTTAGGCCTGGAACCAGCTGTTATTTAAGATGAACCCTTATGACTGAAAGTGACCCCATTCAGTAAGCTGTCAGCTTCCAGTGGTCACAGCCATGCCTGAAGATTAGAGCCTCTTTTTGCTTACAGCAATACAAATATAGAAGATTCTACATGATTCTTCATGTAGACCTTCCTGTGTTTGTCCTGCTGTATTGAATCCACCCTCCGGTACATTAGTATAAGTTCTCTCCCTTTCATATACCACTCCCCCATGTCCAACTGGGAACATGCAACTGCATCGAATGGCTCCAACCTAGTCTCATGCATCCAGTGAGTGGAGAGTCAGACGGCCCTGCCCCTGAAAGTGTATCACGGGCCTTCCCTTCGTCTGGCCCTGTGCCTTCCTCAGAGATGTCTTCGCTGCAGTCACTTGGGCCAGTGCAGAGCTGGCTGGGTCAGGAGCTGGAGAAATGTGGCATAGATGCAGTGATCTATACCCGCTACGTCCTTAGCCTGCTGCTGCACGACAGCTATGACTATGACCTGCAGGACCAGGTATGGAAAAAGTGTATTGGATTTGAAACATCTATAAATTCAGTTTGATATGTAAATCAGATCAAATAATGCATTTCACAGATATAGTATGAAATAACTGTATGCTGTTTTAAGTATCTGATTTCTGTCATATCATTCTGTTCCCATATTACTTTCTTTGTTCTGTAAAACACAGATACTTCTGTTTTGAAACTGAAAGTGACTAACTTGTAAACATAAGACTTAAGATCCCTTCACACCATTTGCGATATTGTCTGTAAAGTTGTGCTAAACTCCACAAAGCACATACATCCTAAGTAATCAAAATGACTCCAGAGGGTTAATATCTTTTGAAGGGAAGCACTAGGTTTGCTTATTTAACTAAATTTAAATGTAAACAGATCTGAGGTCTAAATTCCTATCATAAATAATATTAGTTGAATGTAATTTCAAACTGGACTGATACTCACGTGTCTAGTGACCAGTTGTCTCATGACATCTGAGAAGCAATGACATTTGAAATGATTGATGTGCTGCCATATTTGAATTTAGCGCTCAGATATTTTTGTTAGCGTTTAACCAAAATGTTAGCGTTTCAGTGAGCTTTAATTACATGGTTTCCCAATTACTTATTCAAGAATGCTGTGATGGTAATAATTGTATTTGACAATTGTGTAGCATCATTTCACTAATACTAAGCAAATCCTTATTTTCTTTTTGCACAGGAAAATGACATCTTCCTGGGCTGGGAGAAGGGAGCGGGAAAGAAATGGGGGAAGAGCAAGAGGAAGGGAGGGACTGACCTTAGTCTGGAAGAGATGAAGAAACAAGCTGCTGTGCAATGTTTGCGTTCAGCATCTGATGAAGTAAGACCACTTTTTTTTACTGCTAAATTCATTGCTAATTACAATGTATTGCTAATTACAAAGTGGGTTGATACTGTTTCTTTTAGAATGCGAGTAGATGATGTAGAATTAGTAGAGCAAAGATTGGTTAAACTGTTAACATTCCAGAATCCCCCCCCCATGGCTTTAGCCTCTAGTGATAGATACTAAAGCTTTGTATTTGCCTCAAATCCTTTAGCATGAAATAGGCTTATTTTCATTAGAACTAGTTCATAGGTGTTTAGCATAAATTGCAGATTACATAATCACACAACAGTAGCATTTTTATTCATTTTTTGTGTATATATTGATGGTTTTGTATTTAATTCCTAATTAAAGATTTAACATACAAAGATTACATTGCATATAATGGAAATTTTAATGTGTGATGTCACTCTAAAGGCTAATTCACACTAATCCATGAAACACTGACATTCTTAAATTCATAGGGAATGACAAAAGTTGTGTCCACACAGCACCAACAAACTTTGACAAAACTGTGACATACAGTAGTCAACATTTGAAGTGGATCAAAAAAAGTTAATCAAAGTTGTCCTAGACAAGAACGGGTATTCTTCTTGTCTTAGGACAACTTTGATGAACCTTTTTGATCCACTTCAAATGTTGACTACTGTATATTAAACATGTTAAGTGACATTGTTATTTACCACAACTACTATCTATTCAATTTAACAGTAATTACTTACCTATCATTCGGCCAGGCGACAGCAGGTTTTCTGCAAAATGGTTTTACACACTGTTTCCCTCTGTGTTTTAATAAATAGAATTAGTCTGTTTGAGAATGACAAGTAAAACAAAAAACGATGCCTTTAATATCCTGTTTTTACCACAATGATGTATTCACACTGAAACTAGTTTGTTGTTATTTGTCAGATCAGTGTGAAATAGCCATAGGGGGTCTCACTACACTGATAATTGGGAATAAACATTATGTATAGACAGTTTTCATTTAAAATGATGCAAATTAAAATGTCCTTTTCCCCTTCAGAATTCTGGAATTGAAAGCTTGGTTGAGGAACTTTGCTCCAAACTCAAGGAGATTCAAAACAAACAGAAAGGTTGGTTGACATGTTCTCTGTTTCCTGCAGGTTGCACAAAAATAAATTGCATTATATTCTTGTTCTTTATTTGTTATTGTTTTGTAGTGCTTTAACATGTCTAGCATTACAGTAGTGACATTTGCAATGAAAACATGACACAGAAAAGAAGTAATTCATTATTAGCTTTTTAAATTATGTAGACCAGTGGTCACCAACCCTGTTCCTGGAGATCGACCGTCCTGCAGACTGCATCTCCAACCCTGCTTCAGCACACCTGTCTATAATTATCAAGCAGACCTGAACACCTTGATTAGATAGTTTAGGTGTGTTTGATTGGGGTTAGAGCTGAAATCTTCAGGACGGTTGATCTCCAGGAGCAGGGTTGGTGACCACTGATGTAGACATATTGATCATTTTAACTTATTATATAAGAAAACTATGATGTTTTGACTGGTAAATAAAATGTATTTTTTCTTCATGCTATGTTCTGTTATTTTATAGAAAAAGAAAAGCAAGGAAATAAAAAGACGGATATATCTCAGTCTCCTGAGCTGGATGAATCACCTTCCTCCAAGGACCAGGTTGAGATGTAAGAAAATTAACTTTACAGCCTGTAATGTTATAATGTGGAATGTTGCACACCTTGATTTAAGATCTCGGTTGAATAATCATAGTGTCGTTTCTTCCCTTAGGTACTATGAAGCTTTTCCACCTCTCTCTGAAAAACCTGTTTCCTGTCTCCAAGAAATTATGACCGTGTGGAACAAAGCAAAAGCCTGCACGTATTCCAGCTCATCATCTGCTGTCCCTCAAACAAGCACAGATACATCCTCCCCAAAAGACTGCACTAGCGAAGGTGAAGCTTTTAAGGACCGAACACTCGAAGCACCCAGCTCCACTCTAACCAGCGAGAGGGCCCAGCAGCGACGCACTAAGAGGGAGAAGGAGAACCGATTCTATGGTAGCGCAACATCAGTGGCAGATGATCAGGTTACTTCTCAAAGTAAGAAGCAGGCCAGACACCGGACCGAGGGTAGGTTCCGTCCCAGATCGTGGTCCTCTGGCTCTAGTGAGGCTGGCTCAAGCTCCAGTGGCAACCAGGGTGACCAGAACTCTAGTTGCAAAGCAGTCCGCATTAGACACAAGTCTCGAGAGGTCAGCAGCAGAAACAAAAGAGGGCGCAGTGGTGGACAGGTCAAACTGGCTTTAAAAGTGATCGACAAAGAGGAGAGGAAAAATGCACGTCGCAGCATAAGCACCACTGGAGGCCCGCATAAGCAACAGCAGCACTACATGAAAAAAGGCAAGAGACCTCTGAGGGAGATTCGCAAAGATGCTAATCTGGTTGAGGCACAGGAGTCAGGAGGAGAGGCCAATAAAAAGGAATATATGGAGGAACCTCTTTGGTACACAGAGCCCATCTCTGAGTACTTTGTCCCCCTCAGCAGAAGCAAACTGGAGACAAAGTATAGAAGTAAAGACGACTCCACCAATGACTTGGATATGTCCATTGATGTGGACTGTCTGTCAGAGAGAATTCAAGGAATATGCATTGCAAATTCTTTCCAAAGGGCGTACCTTGCGGCAGGCACTTTTGTGGATGGGCACTTTATCGAAATGCCCGGTGAAGGTGATGAAGAGTGTACTGAACTGAATGGGATTCTGTGCTGCCCTCCTCCTGAAGATGGTCAAGATATAGATGACAAGCATCTGTCTGAATTCACTCACTTCTATGAAGTTGATCTTTATCAATCCATAATGGATCCTAGTGCCTCCGATGCGGTACAAGAAAGTCGAATCTTGAACATGATTCATCAGAAGAGCATTGAGCGAAAACACTTTGAAGCGGGGTGTGTAGTTTTAGATGGCCTTGAGCTGCAAGAGGAAAGTGCAATAAGGGTGGATTCTCTGGGAGCCTCAGAAGCTGATACTTCTTTCACACAAGATATGGAAAACATTGCTCAAGTGTGGGAGTGTTGTTCATCATCTAGTTTGGAGGATTTGGAGGGAGAAAGTTGTACAGGCGACTCTCCTGTCAGACTCTCCCCTTTGTTGGACAGTGGTCCGTTTAACTTTAGAAAGCTGTCCGGAGCTTTCGCAGGGCCTCATCTCCAAGAAGCCAGTGGTAGCATCTCTGCCCTGAACTCCTGCTTTTCACTTTTTGAGTTGCAGTACGATAGCCCTACTTTTTCTTTCCCCAGTGACTCGCTCACAGGGGGTCAGGACAATGTAGACTCAAGTAGCTGTTTAGATCCACAAGGCAACAAACAATCGCGTTTGCTAATTTGGACCAAAAACAGTGCCTTCGATGAAACGGAACACTGCTCCAATTTATCAACGAGGACCTGCAGTCCGTGGTCCCACTCAGAAGAGACGCGATCAGATAGTGAGCAGATCGGTCCTCCAGCGGATGAGTGCGCACAGTTTGGTAATGAAGAGGTCAGTTGTATTCCCCTTATTCCACCTTCATGTCTAGAGGAGGACCTTTTGGATTTCTTGCAGGAGAACTCAAGTCACCAGCAAGGAGAACAGAGTATAGGCACAGAGTCCAACCAGCCGTTCAATAAGAAATCGAAATTGGAGTCTATTTGTGGGATCGCATTAGAGCAGGATGAGAGTAAACTGTATAATGCTGTTGTGTTTTCAGATGTCCCAAATCAACAAACTGATGAATACACCTCAGGGATCATAAAAGATATTTGGATGGCTATTGGAGACAGAGACTGTGTCTTAACACTTGGAGTGAAGAACACAGGAGAACACTTGTTTTCCGAGGAGGCTGCTGGCTACCAGTGCAGTTGTCTTGACAAGGATGTAAAAGGCGAAATCATTCAGAAGAAGGCTGTGCAGCGTTCAGAATATCATCTTTGGGATGAGCAGAAAAACGATGAGGGCCTTTGTAAAAACAAGCTGTCTAAAATGGATGGGGATTATACAACACCGTCCAAGCCCTGGAATTGTAGTTCACAGGACAGCACATCATTTATCCTCGGAGGGGTCTATGGAGAGCTGAAGACTCTAAGTGGTGACAGGGAATGGGCTATGATTCCACCCAGCGATGCTTGTGAGAGTTTGTTGCAGTGTGCAGCAGCCACATCCTCTGATATGGTAACCTTTGCTGGGGCAGACGTGTTCATGAACCCAAGCAGTTGCTTTGCTCCTGGCCACAAGCCATTGTGGAGACCACTTGTGTCCCTCGGTCAAAACGAGCAGGCCACCAAAGGACCAGGGGATGGTTTGAATAAGGGATTTTCTGTCGTCTTCCATGAAGATTTACTTGGATCATGTGGAGGCTTCCGTGGAGAAGAACCGGGACTAGAATACCCGTTTTCATCCTTTGATCTAAACAACCCTTTTTCCCAGGTCCTACATGTGGAGTGCTCTTTTGAACCAGAGGATATGGCTTCGTTCAGCCCGGGATTCAAGCCAAAATCCATTTTATGCTCCGACTCGGACAACGAGCCCTTTTGCCCTTGGTTATATGGCATCAACCGGACTCAGTATCGGGCCATTCGAATTTCCCCAAGGACTCATTTCCGGCCAATATCTGCCTCGGAGTTGTCTCCAGGTGGATGCAGCGAGTCAGATGTTGAGTCGGAGAAAGAGGAAGTGAGTCTTCCAGTCGGTCAGGTAGACCTCTTTGATGACCCACAGGCTGACCTCAAGCCCCTCGAGGAGGATGCAGAGTGTGAGGGTCCTTATTATGGGAAATCGGAATTAGAGTCTGGGAAGTTCTTACCCAAATTAAAGAAGTCTGGCATGGAGAAGAGTGCCCAGACATCGCTCGATTCGCAGGAAGGTGGCAACACCCTGCTGCCCAGTACTGAACAAGAGATTTGCGAACATTGCGAGACGGCAGCAGTGTCTGAGTTGCATTCTCATGTGCATTCCTCTGTTTTTCAACAAGAGGAATCTTTCAGAGAGACAGAGTCTTGCAAATCTGTTGCAACTGATCATATTCCAAAAAGTGGGAAGTCATTGGATGGGGTTCAAGATATGCATGAGGTAACATTTTCCTTCAAATCCTGTGGACCATATAACAATACATATAGTGCATTTCACATATAATGCATTTGATATTAAAGGGATACTTTACCCATAAATGAAAATTTACTGAATGCTTATAACCAGACAAATTTTGCCCCCCATTGACTACTATAGTAGGAAAAATACAATTGTAGTCTAAAGTGCCACAGAACTGATTGCTGCCCTACATTCTTCAAAATGTCTTCTTTTGTGTTCAACAGAACAAAAAAAATGATAAAGTAATTTTTCCTACTATGGGAGTCAATGGGGGGCAAAATATGTCAGTTTACAATCATTCTTCCAAATATCTTTTCTTTGTTCATCAGAACAAAGAAATGTATACAGATTTTGAACAACCCGAAGGTGAGTAAATGATGACAGAATTTTCATTTTTGTGTGATGTATCCCATAAAAGAGGGAAAATTATAGTCTTTATGTTCTCTTAATTATTTTGCTTGCTTGTTTTTCTGTCCCTTTACCTCAACAGTTTCCTCTGTTGAACTTGGGAGAGCAGTGCTTAACTAATATACAGCATGAGGAGTACTGGTGGCAAAGTACTCTGTGTTCTCCTATGTTTCCAGGTTCTCAGTGCAGAGGTAAGAGGTGCACAAACCTTTACTGTATTAGATTCTACAGAAATCATTTGCACACTGCTTGGAGTTCATTAGCCTATACATTGGCAAGAAGTTATGATACATTGAAAAGATCAAATTGTAGTCACTACTTTGTGTTGACATTTACGTAATATTAAGTTGTGTCCCTTCCTTTGCTTTTTAGGAAGCAGTAATGTATAAATCGTCTGCTGAACACCAAGGCATAATAATGCCGGTTTTCTCACATCACCTTCAACCATAATCCAGAGGAGGACCCTCATAAAAACAGCAACCTCAGGGCCCATGGGCTCATATTTACCCACACTGTCCTAAACCCTGTTAATCCTCAGTCAATTCACCTGAAACAGCATATCAGTTTAGAGGAAAAACATGGCAATAGGTTGGATGTGCAGTTAGATGATTTTGTTCAACAGCATTTATTATAGACTTGTTTTCAGTCTGCTAATTCCAAGGTTGATCAATTTCGAAGAGAGTACAAAAGGCATAGTTAAGCATTAAGAATGTTCTTTCATTTACCCCTTATAGATTTTAGCTTCTATTTTATGTTTGATCAAGGATTCACTATAGCTGTGGTCCTACTGATTGTGCATGTGCTTGTGAACCTAGTCTCAGTCTTTCTAATAGCATAAGTTTCTGTGACCTAACTATGAATACTCAGAAATCTGGTTGAAAGCACTACGATTGCAAAATCCCCAGATCCCATTTAGTTTGATTTTTGTCTTTTT
Source organism: Triplophysa rosa (assembly GCF_024868665.1). Taxonomy (NCBI): domain Eukaryota; kingdom Metazoa; phylum Chordata; class Actinopteri; order Cypriniformes; family Nemacheilidae; genus Triplophysa; species Triplophysa rosa. The sequence goes on from NC_079890.1 coordinate 23,088,249, forward strand.
TTTGTAAAATTTGAGAGTTGTGTGAGGTTTGGTGTGCTAAAGAAAAAAGTGCTGTTGAGCCCCTCCATGCACACTTTTCTGTGCTGTTTTGCATTAACTTGCATTAATCTGATGGTGTCCCCATTACATGTTGCTTTGAGAGGATGCTAAGGAATAAAGCAGGATTGGATTTTTACAAGCTCAACAATACAAAAGGCAAAACGAACAACAGAGAGCTGATATAAAGCAAAGGGTTAATGCACAAATAGATCTCTTGCAAGGCTATATTTCCTTTAAAGTTACTTGCATTGCTTAAGTATACATCCTAATACAGCCATTGTGATTGACACCAAACCTTTTTTATATTCAATCCTGAAGTGGGTGAAATAAATGGCTAAACAATTCAAATCCATCAAAGAATAGTTGCAATATCAATATTGTTCCAAATCTTTAAACAGTTTAATATTTGTAAGTATTTGTGCAGTTATCATTAAAAACTATTACACACAAGAGTGCACATAGAGGTTTATAAGCTATATATAATTTTATAGAGTGAAGCAAAGATTGGTTTGTAGGTTTCCCTGTAAATTTTTATTTTCCAAAACAGGAGTGACTACCCAATTATTAATTCTGTAGCTTTATTTAACCACGAAAAGTGCATACAAGTGTTTCCAGTAGGGTCCAGAAAAGAGAATTGCTTAAAGAATATTTCATGTACTTTTTCTCCACTTGTACCAGAAGTCTGTGGCGGTTTCAGTGTACTGATGCATTATACTCGCAGCAAAAGTACCTAGCAAGATGTAAAACAGAGGGGTAGATTAAGCAATATATTTTGGCACACCATAACTCTACAACCTTCTAAAATCTTTTGTTATATGCGAATAGAAACACAAATTACATTGTTTCTGAGAACTGGTAGATTTCTTTCTATTCACCCTTTTTGCAGTGAATGAGGACTAAACTGCTCTGTAGGTATTTTTAGTGACAGGGGAAAGAAAGGTGGCAGGGATGTAGTGTTACCCTTTTACGTTTGCATAAAGAATGCTGTTTGGTTTGAAAAGTTCAAGATTCTTCACTATAAGTCTTGTCATTTTCATAATGAAGAAACTAAATCCGGTCCATACTAGTATTGTACTTCATTATTTTGGCATATTCACTTCGATTACCTTTCACACAATGAGAGGATTTCTCCATGTTTAGCCTGCCATCTGCTGGCTTTAAGATGTTCTATCAGTTCTTTCCAGTTTATTTTTTGTTACAGATGTATCTATTTGAAAATGTTACACGTATACTGCATAAGCAGATTGTAAATGGTGTGACGTGTGCATTTACAAGTTGAACCGTAAAAGCTGGGACTTTGGGAACCAGAAAAAATTTAATTTCCAAAAGCACCTTTGATGTTTGTTTTTCTTTTATTTAAACTTTTGGTATGCAGGTTTTTTCCTAGATATGTGGGCCTAACAAAAGCTAATTATTAGGATACGCAGATGCTGCTGCTTCCACATACACATACAAACTGCTTGTGGATTGGTAGAGCATTACTTGCAAATATTTTCAGAGTCAATCTGACAAAAAAAATCAAAAATTTATTTGTCAACATTTACCAAAACAATTTTTTTTAAATTACCTTTATTTGTAACCTTACTTGGCAGAAGCGTTTTGTTTTGTTGTAACATCAGATTTCATTAAAAAAAAGGGGTCACTGTTGCCTATATCCCATTGCAAGTGAAAACATGAAGAGGAAGGTTTTTGAGTTACAAACTAAGCCCTTGTGTTTTGTATGAGCCAGGTTAAATTGGATTGTTTAACTTTTTATTTGCTTCATGTGGTTATGGGAGTGTGATGTCTTGGATCATAATATCAAATCTTTACATATGTGTAGTGATTGAAGCCTTGTTGGATGGCACAAAGGAGTTGTTTTACTATATGCTATACAGCAAAGGTTTATGGATACCTTAAATTGCTTTTTCTTTGACAAATGACATTAAATTGTAGTTTACGTTTTCCAAACTCAGTAATTGCGATTCCAAAATCCAGTTGGTATTTCTTTCACTATTAATACTTGCTCTCTAAAACATTTTGGGATAAAGGTTTCCATCCTCTGAAGTAGACAATCCTCTGTGTTGTTATTCTTTCAAGGGGTTGTTTTAGGGTGGATGGGTGATGGAGGACAAAAACCTTTTCAATTTATGTATGTTGAGGGGCAGAAATTATAAATATGTGCGATAATACAAAACCATATGTAGAGCAATTAAAGTTAAAGATTTGCAATAAAGTTCCTCTCTGATTAACTTGATGAACATTTTAAAATGTTTGAATAAACTTTACAAAAAAAGAGTGAAACACCGTTTTATTTTAAGTGCGTGTGTGTGTGTGGGGAGGCGTTGTTGGCGAAAGACCTTAATACTCATGTCAGTGGGAGAGTAAAAATTGCATTCATTTGTCATCTTGTTTTCCGAGATTTTGGTTTGATTGTGTATTTTGAAAGGTAGTGCCATCAGTGTGTTCTGAGAGGACAGCTGTTAAGTCTGCACTTACAGTTTTAAGTTTTGATTGCAACGTTGTGTAGCTTTTAGTACTGAATTCTTTCCTCATTTCCTCTCTGTAACAGCTTCCTAATTGGAGCCCAACCCTGTATATTTTCTCTCAAAACATGATCAAATTCATCACACCCCAGACACGAAGTTGGTTGCATTGTTCAAATGCAATGTACATCAGAGTACATCATTTTGTTTCATGTGAAGTTCAAAACCTTTAATAAACATTAAAAAAGTTTATTCTCTGTTTCTTTGAGACATATGTCACTGTTAAAGGGATACTACACCCAAAAATGAAAATTCTGTCATCATTTACACACCCTCAGATTGTTCAAAGCCTGTATAAATTTCTTTGTTCTGCTAAACAAAGGAAGAAATTTGGAAGAATGTCAGTAACCAAATAGATCTCATCCCACATTGGGCCCATTTCAATAAGGAGGTTCAACCAACACCGAGTAAAAATGAACTCTGAGTTGTTTAAAACCGAGATGCGAAACTTTGTGTTTTTGGATTCATGAACACTTGATTTGAGTTAGTACTATCAACTCTGGGTAGACTTACCTTGAGTTAAGCGCTTGCACCACAAATACGACAAGCCATGATCAATGGAGCTCCGATATTAAGATTCACCATGGCAACGGTACAAAAAAAAAGCAACATGGCGGCAGAAAGCGCTTGAGAGCAAGGAACACTTTCAGTTCTACATACAGTGGATTTACTAATGTGCTTTAATGTGTAATGACTTAAGTTTAAATTGATAAAAATATAAATGTACCAATAAACAAACAAATTAATCAGTAAATTAATGAAACGACAGAAAAAAATCTGAAATAATCTTATTAAGATTAAGATATTATGTTCTCACTTGTGATGAGTACTCTAGTGAGCCTTGTGAGATGTCATGGTGTATGGCACACTTGTTAGTCAAAGTCAGAGTGATCATCGATTCGAACCCTGCTCGGAGCAGTTTTGGGTAGGAATGGCTGCACGTCTAAATTAATTGTTTATTACCTTTATCACTGCATTTGTCTGTATTAATAAATTTCTTTATTCATGCACTTTATTAAGTCATTTCTTATCCTCCATAGAAAAATAACATTTGTGAGAACATGTAAGGGAAAGAATCTGCTCTGATGTAATACACAGCCACGATGGCTGATGTTATTGATGTAAGGATGGATGAGATATATTTTGATATATCTAATTCATTGTAAAGAAAAATGGTACAGTTTTAATAAAAATGCACAGGGAAATAACAAAATTACACTTGGGTCCTAAATTCCTCTCCTGAAATCAAAGAACATCCATATGAATTAATGCAGCCTATTCACATACAGGATCCTCTATAAAAGCACATATGACATTTTAGTCACTGAGATGGTCTCTGTGTGATCAAAATGTGTGCCATGAATGACTGTATTAATGAATGCACCACTTGCGCTTTAAAAAGGGGGAGGAGATCGAAATAAACTCTGGGTTTACTAAAGAAAACCTGCTCCCGACCAGGTTAGGTTCACAGAGTAAGTTACTACGGTTACTGACTCTGAGTATAAGTTACCTCTCCTTTAGAAACGGGCTTGAGTTACCCCGCTTTCTCGGGTTTGACATACCTCACATTCTGAAACGGAAAACCCAGAGTTTCCCTCATTTCAGGGTTAATATACTCACTAAACTTGTTTAGTTTTCACTAAACCTCCTTTCTGAAACGGGCCCATTGACTCTACAGGGGTATTTATTTTCCCTACTATGGCAGTAAACGGAGGGTGAGATCTGTTTGGTTACTGACATTCTTTACCAATATCTTTCTTTGTGTTCACCAGAACAAAGACTTTTATACAGGTTTGTAACAACCTGAGGTGGAGTAAATTATGAAAGAATTTTCTTTTTAGGGCAAACTATCCCCTTGAACATGTGTTCTGGAGTTTTAGCTTCAAATTAAGCTTTTACCCTCAGCCAACCTGGTTATAAAAATTATATAAATAGATATAAAATCCAACTAAGGTGCATCTGCCCATAGGTGAAGTGTCTTAACAGTTAGAATAAAGATGAAGCAAAATACTCTGTTAATTTACGTTAAATGGATAGTTCACCAAAAATGAAATTCGTTACTCACCCTCATGTCATGTTTGACCTTTTTCCTTTGCAGCACCCAAAAGAAGATATTTTGAAGAAAGTGTCTTAACCTAATAGGGGATGATTTGAATAGCATGGGGGTGAATAATGACCGTTTTTATTTTGGGGTGTACTCTCCCTTTAAATAATACAATTTATAAATGTATATATGAATGTTTGCCATTTGCACGAGTTTACAAATAACGTGGTTCAACTATGGTTATGGTGGCGATACCTTAATAAATGTGTGGTAATGTCATTGGTAAAATAAACTACTTGTGTAAACGTAGGGAGAGAAATAAGAGAGGTTCGCTTTTATCAGCCCAGTGCAGGTTTGTTGGGATTTGTATTAACGTTAGTTACTATAACAACAGTCTGCCTACAGGTTACTGATACCGTCAACGCATAGCCAAACTTACTGGTCATGTTCACGTTACTCCAAAAGCGATAAAAGAAGCTGTTTACTGTAGACAGTGGCGCTGAATAAAACAGGAGCGTTTCAGTTTTGTCGCGCTCAGTGCACAGTGTCGACAGGGCACTGGAGGTCATTTCCTGATTTACTGACAGTCGGCAGTATGTCCTAACACTTTCGAACAAGCTCATCTCATCTGTCTCTCTTTAAATTACATCGTTGTGCGTGACCAACTATCGCTGGAATAGTTTTCCCACTTTCTTTGAGAGACGAGGCTACACTTGACGCAGGTGAATTCATTGATGCGTTTGTTCTCCTTGCAGCGCGTTTCTATCGGTGAGGATGTTTTAAAATGGCGGTGGCAGCATCAGAACAGGTAAGATACTTTTCGCGAGCTTATATCGAGCCGTTAGCTTTAATCGTGTTAAGAAGTTTGACCGTAGTTTAGTTGCAGTCACGTGTCATGTAGGATAAAACTCGTGAACTTGTGAACAGTGAGTCAAGTTGATGAAAGACGGGGAAAAGTTGTACGTAAGTTAAGTTAATAGCGTAGATCATACAAGAAATGCAGAAGTGCGTTCAACACGTGATTGTGTCATATAGGTGACAGATGCCTGCGTGTATGTGAATTAGTTTGATGTGTTGTGTTTTGGAGGGTCGGGACTAGCGATAGCCAGGAAGTGATGGACACTACACCTGCAGCAAGAACATGGCAGAAGCAGTGCAACACACGACCAATGAAAACAACACAAACTGGCAACACAATGACGGTGAGTTAGATATAATATACATTCAACAGGTACTGACGTACTCACTTTCTCCTCCAGTCCGTCTCTGTTCTTGGATGCTGAATTAATAACTGCATTAATATTATTACATTTATGTTGTATACTTAATGGTGGAGTCTGTATAATATGTAATAAAACCATTAAACATTTAGTATTTTTAGATTTCTAAACATTTAGCGCCCTAGTGTACAAACTACATTGTGGCGCTGTGGGCTGTACTAGTGTAACCTTTTGAACAGAAGTTAGTTTTAGTCTTGATATTTCCAGTACAAAAATAATTTAGACAATTGTCATCTAAATAATTTTTGCCAAATTAAACAACACAAAACAATTTTTGAATTTAAGGGCATGTTGCTCTATCAAAGTATTTCTGAGAGTATATTATTTTTAACAGAAAGTTATATTGATAAGTGTTCAAAACCAAACGATCGGAGTTTAAAGTTGCAGGGGTTTTTTTAGGCAAAGGTGAAAGGTGAACACCTCATGTGAATTTATTGAACTCTGTTCAAGTCAGAGAAGAAGAACCTGTAGAGCTTGTCTTATTCATTGCCTCTCCCATCTATTTCAGTTACAATAAATCTTGTTATATCATAGTGAGCTAATGCTGCTGTGATGTGTGAATTGTGATATGATCAAGCCCTCTGCCCCCAACCATTCTCCCTGGCTCCATTCTCATTTTTTGGTCTATTATATCAGTAAGAACATTATGTCTAGGATCATAGTGCTGGAGGGATGTTATAACTTGATGTTTCCTCAGGTCTTGGGTCACATTTTCAGTCAGGTTCAGGTTGCATTTTGCAGTGGCGCCCCCAGAATTTTTTCTATGGGGTGGCACAAAGGGGCCAGTACAAATCTTAGGGTGGCACATTTAAAAAATGTATTATGCCTGAATCTTATGGTTAAGAGTTTTGGCATTGCCATTAATACTACTGGGATCATACAAAGTTATTACTAGTCTTACGATTTAATTTCTAATTTAATTTACTAATATTTTCAGTGTTTGATCGATACATGCTAATTCGCTAACTGTTCTACATATATTTGACTATAAAAAATATGATCGTAATAGATGCCAAAAACTGCAAATCCAACAATTTAAAGATCAGCTGATGGAGTAATGTATTAACCAAACATGTATAGTGATCGATCAAAATGCGAGTATGAGCAGCAGAAAAGTCCCCTGGATCCCCCTTGGGGGCGCCACTGGCAGTTTGTACTCTGGATTTATCATGTACATCTGTTATGTATGACAGAAATATGACTAAAGTGTATAGAGCAGTGGTTCTCAAACTGTGGTACGCGTACCACTAGAGGTACTTGAAGAGACCCCTGGTGGTACGTGACACAACAGAAAATTTATATATTCTAAAACTCTATATTTTAATTTACATTACGTGTTTTAAAAACAATTTCAAATGTTTAATACATGATAGATAAATACGGTATACATCTAAGCCTATGTGGAATTTTAATATAGTTTAGAATTATTGTTTATTTATCATTGGTCGATGTAACTCAGCATGTGACAGACAGCTCAAACACAGCAGGATCAGACAAGACGCTTGTGAGTCTCTCACTCTCTCTCTCTCTTCTGATGAGCTGCGTGTAAATTAAGCTTCTTGTGTATTTCTGCACTTGAACCGCTGTTTAAAGCTGTTGTTACTGCTCTAAACACGTGTCTGCATATACTCGAGGTTAAATCAATGAAGCGTGCTGTGCGTTGCGGTTTAATTTTGCGCACGCTTTGACAACAGCTGCTGCAGAAGAGTCTCTGCTTGTTATATACAGCTGTTGTCTTGATGTTTAAGTATATGTATATTTATTTATCTTCTGTGTTAAATATTCTTTCCACAGTGTTTTTCTTTAATATAGGTTTGTAGTCTTTCTGCAAGTCCCCACAAAGTTAATAAATCCCCCATAAAGGTAATTTACAGAACCTTGTTTACTATGCACTACAGAAGTGTTTTGTGTCCACTATTACGGCTGACTAACTTCAGATCATAATTTGAAGAAACTATCCGATTGCACAGACTCATTCCACTTTAAAATGAGAGAAGACCACCTGAGTGTGTCACACAAACAATATCAGGACTGTTCAATGTGGATTTTTTAATGTACAGAACTTCAAAATGGCCTATATGTATTATTATTTCTATAACTTCAGATCATAATTTAAAGAAAACTATCCGATTGCACAGACTCATTCCACTTTAAAATGAGAGTAGACCACCTCAGTGTGTCACCTAAACAATATCAGGACTGTTCAATGTGGATTTTTTAATGTACAGAACTTCAAAATGGCCTATATGTATTATTATTTCTTTAACTTCAGATCATAATTTAAAGAAAACTGTCCGATTGCACAGACTCATTCCACTTTAACATGAGAGTACACCACCTCAGTGTGTGACCTAAACAATATCAGGACTGTTCAATGTGGATTTTTTAATGTAAAGAATTTTAAAATAGCCTATATGTACTATTATTTCTTTAACTTCAGATCATAATTTAAAGAAAACTGTCCGATTGCACAGACAGTAGACAATTGTCTGTAACGTATACTGTACTGTATAAACAATTCATACAGTGAGTAGTGGAATATAAACAAAATATTGTATATAAGAATCTTGAATGACTGTATTATGGTAAATAATATAATTTTCCTAATTTCTCATCTCAGTTAGTAATGTACTTCTCTAGGTTCTCAAGTGTCTTCATTCAGTGACTCAACATTCGACCAGTGTTTACAGAATACCTCCAAGCCTCTCAACCAAAACAATCTCAACCATCACATGCCCTCAGAATCTCAGCCACAACATCTCAACCTCAAACCCTTTAATGGCCAATGTGATGATGACTGCAGTAGTTTGGCCTCTCAGGATTCTGGTATCCCCACACTTGAGATCAACCCACCGGAGCACGTCCATGCACGAGTCACCACTGCTAAGATGTTGGTTCCTCCTCTCCATGATGATAATCCAGCTACACTAAACTTGGATGTATCAGACAATTCCATACTCAAATCCTCCACCTTCCCCCGCTGCGACTTTGACTCTGTACGGCTATATAGCTCTGGTGGTCTTGGCGGTGCAACAGGCAGGAGTGCTTTGAACCGCAGTGATGATATTTCTGTGGGCAGCGTGTCCAGTTTGAGTACTGAGTTTTCTGCTACGTTGTCAGTCAGTAATGAGGACTTTTTAGACTTCATGGTTACATCCGAGTCTAGTGCTGTCGTTACATTTGAGAATGAAGATGTCGTGCATCGTTATAACAACTCGGTCTTACCCAATAATGATCTACCTGTAAGCATCCCACAACGACAACCTGGGGGGTTGTCAACATCACATGAAGGCAGGGCGAAAAGACTGGGGCCGCTTGCCAGCTTCTTCCATAGGTTAATATTTTATTGCATTTGGTTAGCTTTTTTTTTCATTTGTAGATTTTTTTTAAATAGTTTTATCACATGCTACATTTTTTGTCACAGGGTAGCATTTTAAAAGTAGTGTTCTTCATTGTTTTTAATTATCTGCTTTCATCATATAGTCTTATCATGTCTTCAGTAATTGTGTATCTGTTATTTGAGGTAAGTTATCCTTTGAAGCTCAGCCTCATAAAGGTTGCATGTACATGACAAGCTTTTCTTGCCTTAGTTTTTAATTTAATTTATAAGTTAGGGTTATCAGTTATTAAATCTTTTTCAATGCCAGGCATTGTTCATTTTCAGGAGTTCACATTGTGTCTGAAATAGTAAAGCTACTAAAACTGAAGCGGTTCTGTATTAACAGAATTAGCCCTTTCCTTAATGCTTTTATTTCATTTGTATATTTGTAAGGAGTCTTTTTACTAAGAGGATGAAGGACACTGGTGCACTTGAAGGTCAGAGAGAGCCTGGATGGAAGCTGTTTGGCAAAGTTCCACTTAAAGAAGGTCCACCCAAAGACCCCAGGAGAATACAAAAGGTACAGTCACTTGTGCTGACATAAGGATTATAGGAGATCAGATTGTGATGTACTGTACTTGTGGTTTTGCTCATTTTCGAGGTTAAGCCAACTGTGAAATAAAGTTTCTGAATTCAGAGCTGTTTTTTAGTGGGTTGCTATGATCCTATGCCAAAAATGTACTTCATTATAAGAATGCCAATCATTTGTCAGCTCTGTTCATTTATTGTTCCCACCCTTCACTGAGCTTGGCTCATGTCTGTTGTTTATGTCACATGAATGGAATCTTGCTGGTCTGGCAAAATACAGGAATAATCTGGATTTATTAAATGAACAAGATTAATTTGTTATTTCTAGGGCTGCCAAACGATTCATCGTGATTAATCGCATCCAGAATAAAAGTTTGTTTTTACATAATATATGTTTGTGTACTGTGCATATTAATTTTGTGTTTATAAACACATACACATACATGTGGCCTATACATATTTAAGAAATATTTACATGTATTTATTTATATTTACCAATAATTTAAATTATAATATAAATGTTTATTCATTTTTATATTTTTATTTTTTCCTTCAATAAATGCATGTATGTGTGTTTTTATAAATACAAAATTAATATGCACAGCACAGTACACAGACATACATTATATAAACACAAACTTTTATTCTGGATGCAATTAATCATGATTAATCGTTTGACAGCCCTGGTTATTTCATTTTATCTTCCTGTCATGTACTATTATGCTCAACCTGCATTGAGAGGTTTAGCAGTTATGCAAAATACTGTATATTGTAGTTAGTATTAAAAGATTAAGGCTTACTGAGGAAAAAAACACATATTGTATACAGTTGTACATATTGTATACAGTTGGAGTCCCAAGCAGTGTTGCGTTATTATGGATTCTTGTTTTCAATAGTTGAGCAGTATGAGAGAAAAATCTTTTTTTTACATATTTACTAAACCTAGTCTGTAGAGCAGTTTGTCCGTTTAGGGCTACTGTAGAATCAACATGGCAAATTCCATGTAAGAGGTCCCGCGGTGAAATAGCTCATTCTAAGGTAATAAAAACATAACGCCTTATTATGTAAGCTCTTTATACACCTCTGAACACATAGTTATGTTTATTATATTGCGTTTCTGTCAATAGATCCTCCTTAATATTACACACACCACCTTTAACCTTCAGAAAAATATACAGACACATTACAAAATATCACTTCAATAACTCTCAATAAAAGTTATTATTATAAACAGAATCATTGCTTCATTTAAGCACAAAACAAAAACCAATAGTAGAACAAGATTGATTGTTTATTGACTTATTTTTTGTTATTATTTTTATTGTATGAATCAATGAAATGGCTTCTTTACATTAAGCTTCAGTGTTGTTTCTAGCGTACAGAAACAACACAAGCTGACAATTTGCTTTAGGTAATTTGAACCCCACTGTTTCAACCTCCCCGCATCCATCTACATTTCACCCACGTTCAGTTCCAGCCTTTATCTTTCTTTTTGTTCTCTGCTGTTGTAATGGAAGATTGAGGGTTTGGGTGACAGGTTTAGAGTTGCTGGTTTATTTAGACTCTGTGGCACTGACTCATTGGAAGAGATTAGTTGAGGTGAACACAACACTATGCACTGCATTTTTATATTATTTATACATTGCAATATTCTACCATTTGTACGATTTTGATCAAACAAACTTGTGAGATTGATTATCTGCCAGCATGTTTATGAATTATTTAAATCCAAGCTCACAATAACTGCTGTTTCCCGATTTCACACAGGCCTAATAACACATAATTTCTTTCTACGTACATAACCCAGACATGCACAGCCGAACACCGAGTGCACCGATCACACGAGACCGCAGTGCCGGGAATCTCTCGCTCCTGTTAGCTGGAATAGATTACTATGGCTGACTGAAAATCAAGGAACCTCTCTCTGCACTGTGATGATGACGAATAACATTAGCATGCTCACGCACGCACATATGGACACAGCAGGTGCAAGGGAAAAGATCTGATCCTCTGCATCCCTCTGATGTAGGGCCTCCCAGTTAGACGCGGGTTTGCTGGGAGGGAATAACAGAGAGAGAGAGCGAGATAAAGCAGTGTCAGGTAACTTAACCAGGGCGAGACAGCAATAACAGCAGAGAGGAGAGCAGAGAAAAACAGTAGTATCATGCTACTGTTACTCAGGGTGTGTCCCATACTCGTGTTCTTCATCTGCTACGGTGCCTTGCATTTCTGTCTGCAAGGTACTTAGACTTGTGCTTGTGGAGAATGATAAAGTGTGGTGTTGGAAACACTGGATTCTGAATGTCTCAACAGCACTGCAGCGTTCATGGTGAGTTCCGATTTGAATGCCTTTGACTTTTCACTTGACTTTCTTCTGAGACCTAAGGATGTAAAAGGAGGGGTTGAGGATGAGCTGGAAGAGGAAAATGAGAAAACTGGTGAAAAGGAAATGACGCGGAGAGAGATTTTAGCCTTTGTGTTTCACTTTATCAGGTGTATCTGCTGTGTGCGGGTCTGTTGCTAAATGAAAAAAACCCCACTGACCCTCTCACTTTCTGTCAACAGGTAATGGTCTAGCTTTTGTTGAAACCAGTAACTTTGTAGTAGCACCTATTGCATTATTGCTCCTGTATGACATATCACTTATTGCTCCCTGAACTCTCTGTAAGTCGCTTTGGATAAAAGCATCTGCTAAATGTCTAAATGTAAACGTACATTGTCATCTGGTTTGTGGGTCAGAGCTTGGTTAATGGTTTGTTTAAAATGATTTGGACTCTTAAGATTAGATAAGGAATGAAAGTTTATGTCCTTCTCTTGTATTGTGTTGTTGGCTTACAGTTGAAAAGTGGGTCAACTTTATCTGTGAGAGAGTGCAGTGTGGGGGCAGATTAAATATTTATATTCACTCAGCTCAGTGAAGGAAAGTGTGCTTTCTGACTGCATCAATAAAACAAAACTTATTCCTCTACTTTCATTTTGTTTAGATATACAGATGATTACTTTAAAATCAGCATAATGTAAAACAGATTCAGTTTGTCATTTCAAACCTGTATGACTTTCTTTCTTCTGCAGGACAGAAAAGAAGATATTTTGAACAATGTTTGTAACCGAACAACGGCGGTACCCATTGACTTGCATTGGTTTTATAGAAGTCAATGGGTACCACCATTGTTCGGTTACCAACATTCTTTAAAATATCTTCTTTTATGTTCTGTAGAAGAACATAAATCCATATAGGTTTGAAGTGACACGAGCGTGAGTAAATGATGACAGAATTTTCATTTTTGGGGGAACTATCACTTAAAGTACATATTCATTAAGGGTATAGTTCTCCCAAAAATGAAAATTCCTTCATCATTTACTAACCCTCATGTCATTCCAAACCTGTATGACCTTCGTCTGTAAAATACAAAAGGTATGTTGAAAAATGTTGATAACCAAAAAAACATTGGCCCCCATTTACTTCCGTTGTATGGATACAAAACCACTGAAACATTTCTCAGAATATCTTTGTGTTTCACAGAAGAGTCAGGTTTTCAACAACATGATTAAGTTAAGCATTGGCATTGTTACATTAATGTTTATCATGGGTATCAATTGCTTTTGAAGGCCACCGCTATTTCCGGCATGTGTACATATCCTGCATGTGACCAGGATTCCGTGGTTGCAAAAACAAATACAAAGCCTTAAAGAAAAGAATTAAGAAATAGAATGTTGTAAAATTGTAATATCGCCTAAACTCAAAATGCTCTTCTTTTCACAGACAATGAGAAGTTCAGGGTCTTTGTATCTGTCCTTAAATGGTGGTATCCCATGTTGCAAAATCAAGGATAAACAAATTATTTATACTGGAAGCTAAACATTGTGACAGATTAGTTTGCTGTTATTGTCTTCTCGCCCCACGGCTATATTGTTTTCTTTTCTTTTCCAAATGATCGATCACAAATGTGTTTGCATGCCACAACTAAATAATGTGAGAGCATTTCATTGCCGTGCGTTTTTGCTCAGTAATGTTAGATATATGCATTATTGCTTGCTGTGTGTATTGCGGCTGCTGTGCTCTACTCTGTGTCCTTGAGCATGTCACGTGCATCAGCAGCTTTCTACTTACATTAACACACAGCAGAGTAGTTGATGATAGCGTGATAAAGAGAAAATCAATGATTTCAATGATTTGTACAGTTAATGAAACTGTGAATGACATAGATGTCTATAATACAAAACTGAAATCAGAATCAGAAAGAGCTTTATTGCCAAGTATGTTTGCACATACAAGGAATTTGTTTTGGTGACAGGAGCATCCAGAACACAGAAACAGCAACAACAGTACACAGAGAACATAACACAATAGAATACAGTACACAATGATTTAAATAAGGGCCTATGGGTATAAAAAATTAAGAAATACAATACAATAAACATAAGATAAAGATATAGCGAGTAAAGCTATGTATGTATGTAAATATGTACAAGTAAAAAATAAGAATAGACTATTGTAGTACAAGGTATGTGCTGTATACAGCAGAATGAATGAAATATAATTTACAGAAAAAGTTGTATAAAAAATAGATAGTGTATTATCTGGAGGATATAATTAATATTGCACTTAATTATTATTGCACAGAGTTATTAATTGCACGGTGTGTAAAAACATGTAACTGTTCAAGAGGTAGATGGCCTGAGGGAAGAAGCTGTTTTTGTGTCTGGTTGTTTTGGTGCTCAGTGCTCTGTAGCGCCGACCAGACGGCAGCATTGTGAAGAGCTGATGGCTTGGATGTGAGAGGTCCAGGGTGATTTTCTGAGCCCTTTTCCTCAATCTGGATGTATAGAGTTCTTGGAGGGTGGGCAGGGGAGCACCAATGATCTTCTCAGCAGTCCAAACCGTCCTCTGTAGTCTTCTGATGTCTGACTTTGTGGCTGAGCCAAACCAGACAGTGATGGATGTGCAGAGGACAGACTCTATGACAGCTGAGTAAAACTGTTTTAATAGAGTTTGTGGTAGGTTGAACTTCTTCAGCTGATGTAAGAAGTACAACCTTTGCTGTGCTTTTTTAGCAATGGAGCCAATGTGATTGTCCCACTTCAGGTTCTGAGAGATGGTGATGCCCAGGAACCTGAATGACTCCACTGCTGCCACAGTGCTGTTCATGATGGTGAGAGGGGGGAGTGCAGGGGGGTTTCTCCTGAAGTCCACAATTGTCTCCACTGTTTTAAGCGTGTTCAGCTCCAAGTTGTTATGACTGCACTAGACAGACAGCTGCTCAGCCTCCTGTCTGTACGCAGACTCATCACCATCCTGGATGAGGCCAATGAGTGTGGTGTCGTCTGCGAACTTCAGAAGTCTGACAGAAGGGTCCTGGGCAGTGCAGTCATTTGTGTACAGGGAGAAGAGCAGTGGGGAGAGAACGCACCCCTGGGGGGCGCCAGTGCTGATTGTGCGGGTGCTGGATGTGGGTTTCCCCATTCTCACTAACTGCTGCCTGTCTGTCAGAAAGCTGGTGATCCACTGACAGATAGAGCCAGGAACAGATAGCTGGGTTAACTTTGTCTGGAGCAGTGATGGGATGATGGTGTTGAAAGCAGAGCTGAAGTCCACAAACAGGATCCTCACATAGGTCCCTGGTCTATCCAGGTGTTTCAGGACAAAATGCAGCCCCATGTTAACTGCATCCTCAACAGAACTGTTTGCTCTGTAGGCAAACTGCAGGGGGTCCAGTAAGGGTTCTGTGATGTCCTTCAGATAAGCCAGTACCAGTCTCTCGAATGACTTCATGACCACAGATGTGAGAGCGACGGGTCTGTAGTCATTCAGTCCTGTGATTTTGGGATTCATTGGGATGGGGATTATGGTGGAGCACTTGAAACAGGAAGGAACTGTGCACAGCTCCAGTGATCTGTTGAAGATCTGTGAGAAGATGAAGGCCAGTTGAATAGCACAGCTTTTAAGACAGGCTGGGGAGATACCATCTGGGCCTGGTGCTTTTCTTGTCTTTTGTTTCCTAAAGACTCAGCACACGTCCTCTTCACTGATCTGAAGTGCAGGAGGTGGGGTGACTGAAGGTGATAGGTGTTGTGTAGAGATTGTCAGAGTTGGAGTGAGGTGTAAAGTTAGCATTTTCAAATCTGCAGTAAAAGTCATTCAGATCATTGACCAGGTGTTGATTGCCTGCAAAATTGAGGGATGGTGGCTTGTAGTTGGTGATGTCTTTAAGGCCTTTCCACACAGACGCAGGGTCGTTGGCTGAAAACCGGTTTTCCAACTTTTTAGAGTAGTTTCTCTTAGCCACTTTTATCTCCTTTGTTAATGTGTTCCTAGCCTGCTTGTACAAGACTTTGTCCCCTTTTCTGTAGGCATCCTCCTTGGCTTGGCGAATCTGTCTGAGTTTTGCTGAGAACCATGGTTTATCATTGTTGTATTTTAAGGAAGTCCTGGTAGGAATGCACAAATCCTCACAGAAACTGATGTATGATGTTACAGTCTCTGTGAGCTCGTCCAGATCGGTGGTAGCAGCTTCAAAAACACTCCAATCGGCAGTGATGTAAAGTATTGGAGTAAATGTAATTAGTTACTGTACTTAAGTATCTTTTTGGCTACTTTGTAGTTGTACTGAGTATTAAAGATATTAGCAACTTTTACTCTCTACTTGACTACATTTTTGAACAAGTATATACTCTTTACTCCACTACATTTGTAATGACTAATGCAATTACACATTACATTTTGCATGGCACCTATCTTTTTTTTGCAGCAGTTTATTTTTGCTACAGAAGAATTAATATTGCCATTTACAGGGCATTGAAGGTACTTCTTGTGAGTTTTGCCCTTACTTCTTTATGTGAATACGAGTGCATTATCCGGTAGTTGACAATCGCTGGCTTTGACTTTTTAATTTTAGCTAACATTATTTTATTTATCCGTTATATTGAAGAGACCTTTTTGAAGAATGTTGGCTTACTTATGAGCACTTGAGCTTAAATGAGACTTAGGTGTTTGTAATAGATGTAGGTTATGGTGTCGACCATGATTTGTTGAAATTTTGAGGTGTTCAGTCTTATTATGATTTAAGAAAATAAATGCGATTGCTCTCCTCACGAATCGACTGTTTCTTGTTTTTCACTGACAAGTCTCTTAAGTGTTGAGGAATAGAGCTGCTTTGAGCCTACATTCAGTATGAGTAAAATACTCAAGTACTGTTAAAATCAGATACTCTAAGACTTTTACTCAAGTCGTTTTGGAATTGGTGACTTGTAACTTGTAATGGAGTAATTTTCACTGCAAGGTATCTGTACTTTTACTTAAGTATGGTTTTCAGGTACTCTTTACACCTCTGCCAATCGGTGCACTCGAAACAGGCTTGTAAGGCCCGCTCTGTTTCGTTGGTCCATCTTTTAACAGTCCTTACCTGGTCCATCTTTTAACAGTCCTTACCATAGGTTTGGCAGCTTTTAGTTTCTGCCTGTAGGCTGGGAACCAGGCAATGATGAGACAGTCCTAAAGCTGCTCTAGGGACAGAGCGATATGCATTCTTTATTGTGGTGTAGCAATGGTCCAAAATATTTTTGTCTCTGGTAGGGCATGTGATGTGTTGTCTGTATTTTGGCAGCTCGAGTGTAAGTTTTGCCTGATTAAAGTCGCCAAGAATAATAATAACAGAGTCCGGATGTTGTTGCTCAGAGTCCGTGATGTGATCGGAGAGCTGTTGTAACGCCACGCTCACGTGCGCTTGCGGTGGAATGTAAACACACACGAGAATGAACGAGGAAAACTCACGCAGCGAGTAAAAGGGCTTACAGTTAATGAAGAGTGCTTCTAGGTCGAGACAGCACATCTTCTTCATCACTGTTGTATCTGTACACCACTTTTCATTGATGTAGAAACATACCCCACCGCCGCGCGATTTCCCCGTTGATTCTGCGTCGCGGTCCGCTCTGAACAGCTGGTAGCCGGGCAGATGTAGCGCGCTGTCCGGGATGAAGTCATTTAGCCACGTTTCCACGAAACACAAAACAGCAGAGTTTGAAAAATCCTTATTTGTCCGGTAGAGTAGAAGTTCGTCCGTTTTGTTTGGCAGAGAGCGCAGATTCGCCAGATGTATGCTAGGCAGCGCAGTTTTAAAGCCGCGCTTTCTGAGCCTGATTAGCACGCCGGTTCGCTTCCCACGCTTGCGCGTCCTGGAGCGCTTTGTTAGCACCGCTGCGCCTCCGACTACGATGTTAAGTAAAACGTCCGAATAATCAAAAACCGGTAAAAGATCAGATGGTGTGCACTGCTGAATGTTCAGCAGTTCATCTCTTGTGAAACTGATTGTATGGGAAAAACATAAAAAAACGGACAGCTACTAAAACAAAACACAGCTATGCTGTATATAGAGATTGTAAGATCTGTGTATGGATGGAATTTATTGTATATGTATGGTTTTATTTATGCATTTATTTATATTTTGCAGGAATATGAAACGAGTGGAGAAACAGGCCATTCAACGTCTCCCCAGAAGAATGTAAGAAGGAACCTGGACTTTGTGCCACTTTCAACCACAGCGCTTATACTGGAGAACCGGCCAGCGTGAGTGTTTGTCTCCTTCGCTATCCGTTATCTCTCATCAAACTGCATGAACAGTAAATGAGATCTAGATTGAAAGCGTTCTCTGTGTACGTGTGTAGGAATCTTCCAGCAAAGCCTGAAGAGGAGGCCCAGAAACACAGACAAGAATATGAGGAGATGGTGGCACAGGCCAAGAAGAGAGGTGACTTTCTTCTCATGCTTGTATTTGTGTATGTGTGGACACAGTGCCTGATATTAATTTTGACTGATAGAATGATAATCTGTCCCTCACTGACAAGTATTTGTGATACCATTTTTGAATTAAATGTATAGTTTCATTTAAAAAATGAAAATTCTGTCATCATTTACTCACACTTGTTTTGAGCTGCAGGGGGTGCTATTGTAAAAGCTATAATTTAATACTGTCTCGTACTTTGTGTTTCTCTTACTGTGAAGAACTGAAAGAAGCCCAGAAGCGGAAGAAACAGCTGGAGGACAGGTGTAAACTAGAGGACAGCATTGGCAATGCTGCTCTCACCTGGAGTCAGGAGATACTACCCAACTGGCAAAGCATGTAAGTCAGTTGGACAACATATATCACATATCCCTGTCATCAGTACTCCAGTTGTAAAAACAAATCGGGGGGATGGTGGATTGGATTTAACGTTTAGGGACATATCATTTGTGCTGATGACAGCGCATATGGTGGGAGACCAACGGGTTACCCTTTTGATTATTGTTTAAGCACAAATATAAATATTATATTTAGTGCTGTCAATCGATTAAAAAAACTAATCGGATTAATCACACATTTTCTGTGATTAATCACGATTAATAACACATAATAATAATATTTTAAAATATACTTTTACATTTTAATAATTTCACATTTAATCTTCAAATTGATGTAGAAACAACATATTTCTTTAACAGCGTCATTTTACGAATGAAAGAAAATATTTTGATATTAGTACTGTAACTGATGTCTCTATTAAATTGATTATTTTAACATTAATTATAGCCATTCAACAATATAATTGAGAGCTATCATGAAATATACAGAAATTGAAGGAAGTTCTCAAACACTTTACAGTCTTTAATGCTAAATTATAAATTAAATGCAGAAGAATTCTCATTAAAGCTACAAAATCACATTGATTTCTTCTTTTATTTTGTTCTTTGATTAACATTAGTGACAGGAGTCACAGCAGCACGTTTAAGAACGTGGCCCCTTTAAGAGCTGTCTCAGTACGCAGATCTGACCGTCACCGCACTCCCATTTTCACAACTCTTTGCATTCATTTAAGATTTTATTTTACACTTTGAAGTCTTGCTTAAGAAAATGCTAGACAAAACGGGCTTTCTGACATAATCTTGTATGGTTTTATCCATTCAAGCACGAAAGAGAACTTAACACGGATGCGCTGTCTGACAGAGATTCACCGACGCAGCCTTAGCCCTGACTGTCTTACACCAGACTGGACCTCGCGTTGCGTTTTGCCGCGTCCCACAGTTTAGAAGCTGTCTATCTTCATTGAACGCGTCAAAGCAACTGTTTAAAATCGGCTTAAGTGGTTTAAAAGCCTGTACACGAATAAGAGCGTGATTACATAATGTAAGCAGCAAGGTTCAAAAAAATTCTTAATGCTAATACTACCGTTAATTGAAAAAATTAATCGCATGGTTAACGCGTTAATGTTGAAGCCTAGTATAGTCTCCATTTCGGACCAGAATGTGCTTATGCAACGGCCAGATCCAAAAGTATAAATGGATGCGGGCCAGTTTTTTTACCATATACTTCTTCTGTTATTTTGTATTTCTGTTATTTACTGTTTTGTTCCTTTTATACTGTTTTTGTTGCTGTTACTTAGGCCTATAGGTCATATATTAAACATGCACACAAATATTGCATCCAGTATTTGTGCCTTTTCATGATATTAAATTAAAAGGGATATTGTCTTTTTAATTGTATTTTATATTCCTTAATGCGTTACTTTACCCAAAAATTGCTACTAATTTACTCACCCACAGTTCTCCAGTACATCCAAGATGTGGGTGGCATTGTTTTTTCAAGAAGATATTTGGTTGAATTAATTAAAGTTAAATCAATAAAAGTAAAAAATGCAAATACATTCAACACAAAAGTAATCCCTGCCCCTTGTGACGTTAAATAAGCGTCTTATAAATCAGTCAATTGATCTGTGCAAGAAACTGAACGCTATTATCACATCTTCGGGTGAATACCAATCGCATTCATGTGCCCCACGCACTTATAGGGCAGAGCCTTTGTATAGTGCGAGTTCTGGGGGGAGATGAACAGCTGTTTTTCTTAAATATAGCCATTATTCATAATGAATGCAGTAATAAAAACAACACCATTTTCCCCTTATCTGAGACAACCGTTCACGTGGTGTACCCTTCCTACAGTTAGCCTACTTTCAAGGGCAGAAAACGCGTTTTAGAACACGACCTATCGCGTGCGCAAACCGATTGCCTGTGGCTGTGCAATGCATTGCTGATTATAACGTTGTAAATAACATTAAGTTTCTTGGACTGACCGATCAAATTGCTTTATAAGACGTATAAGTCATTATGAGCCGCGGGAATTATGTAGCAGCATTCTGGGCTTTTAAAGATGTGGCATCTCAGGAGGACGTGCATTTAAAGCACACCGTTCTTAAAGTCTCTCCACTTATTTGAAATGTTAAGGCGGGCCAGGAAAACATGATTGACGGGCCGCATTTGGCCCGCGGGCCGCCAGTTGACTAGCACTGCTGTACACGAATAAGAGCGTGATTACATAATGTAACGCTAGACAAAGAATGTCAAAACAAACGGATGCTGCGTTAATTGCGTTAAATATTTTTCACGCGTTAATTTGAAAAAATTAATGCGTTAACGCGTTAACGTTGACAGCCCTAATTATATTATATTACTCTAAAACAACATGTATGCTATTGATATATTGCGTATCAATAGTGCTGTAGTACTCGAGTCCGGACTCGAGACGTTTTTTTATGATCTCGGACTTGTCTTGGACTCGTATTTTTACTCGGACTTGGTCATTGGTCTCGACCGAGTCCAGATATATATATTTTTTTTTTCTCCTTCAAAACAAAACATTGATAGAGCATGCTTCTTGTGATCCGAAAACTGTTGCCGACTCAAGAACGAGAGCCGCGCGTGTTCATAAGTTCTCTCTTCACACAGCAGTTCAGTTCAGTGTGTGCTGTTGATGTAACTAAATAACTCCGGTATATTGGTTCAAGTCCTCGGGACTGTCATGCACGCCAGAAAGTGAAGAGCTGAATTAATTTGTGGGTAATATTAAGAGTTTACGGGAGACGCTAAACGCGAACAATTCAGGTGAACTGGTTCGACCGGTTCACTTAAAAGAAAGAACCGGTTCAAATGAATGATTCGTCCGCAGCGCGAACTGAACAGCATCAATCATTCATCAGGCACGATGTCAGCGAGCAGCGGCATAATAAAATTTGGTTTTACAAACCATAAAGAATTTATTGACAGTGCGCTTAAAAGGAAACTTTTTGCAACAAAACTTTCTCCGAAACCTGTGGGACAACATCCAATTTTGTAAGAAACCTGCAAAGGCATCACAAAGAGAGGTAAGTTAATGCCATGTTTCAGAGTTAGCATTGCATTTGAATATTTTTAGAAAGTAGTTAGGAGTTTAGAAAGTAGGGCTTAAAGATAAGATTGATCGTATTTTTATTGTCATTTCGATATGAACATGTTATTTAAGTATGGGCACCGAAACGTGCTTTTAAACGAGCCGTGGGGCCTCTGCTCTTTCTGGCAGCTCCTCTATCGAACGTGCACGAGCACGGGCAGGCGCACACACGCACGCACACAAAGGTGTTAAAAAGTTCCTTAAAAAAGTTGGGGGGGGGGTTGGTTACTTTGGGGGACACTAAGTCATAAGTTCAAGAATGGGAACATATTCAAGTGTTTGCTGGTTATTTGTTACATTTTCTATTGGCAGAATAGGATTGTTACACTTCAATAAAAAAAATGTGAAGTTACACTTCGACTTTGTGACTTTAGTGCTATACCTAAAGTAAATAAAATTACCTTATTTTAAGGTAAAATAAAATTGTCTTTTTGATCATTACCAATAATGAAAATAGAAGATATGCTGTCTCTTGCATCACAAAAATTCTCAATAGTTAAGTATGTGGTCTTGTAGTCATGATTTTTTTTCTGTCTCTGTCTTGACTGTCTCAATTGGACTCGATCTTGACTTGGACTCGAACCTCTTTGGACTTGGACTTGTCTTGGACTCGA
The DNA here is from genome assembly GCF_024868665.1 of Triplophysa rosa. Taxonomy (NCBI): domain Eukaryota; kingdom Metazoa; phylum Chordata; class Actinopteri; order Cypriniformes; family Nemacheilidae; genus Triplophysa; species Triplophysa rosa. The sequence continues at coordinate 23,110,891 of NC_079890.1, forward strand.
CAACGGTGGACTTGACTACAGCCCTACGTATCAATTATATTAAAGTATTTTTCCACTGGGTGCAAGTGCAACTTCATACTCATGATACCTATAAATCTATTGGGAATTCATCTATTAAATGTTGAAACAAAACCTCACAAAACATTGTAAATGAACATGAATCCTCTCAAGTCAAGTCCATTTTAATTGAAGTGCAAGAACAAATGGATTAAACAAATGTACCATTTACAAAATCTGGTTATGGTTATCCTCTATATAAAGAAAACCATGGCATTATGGTTTTGTTAGAATGAGCAGACAGTCAAGTAGCCTACTGTCAAGTTAGGTTTTTTTATCAAATAAGAGGCCAGTCACCTAGCCCATATTCAATTAGAGAAATGTTTACTATTCCAGTAACAGGGTTTCCCCCAGAAAATGTGTTAGTTTTGTTAGTCTTTAATTTCATGCAAGGAAAAGTAATGGCTAGTAATGGCTTTCCTTGCACTTGCCATTTATATGTTGTAGAATGTTTGGCGAACGATGATAGATAGCGCGATGACATTCCACCAGATGCCGCTGATCGGACAGGACAGAGCAACACGGCGGATAACGCTAATAAATTATTATTTTTTTTTTTTTCTACTTAGGTTAGTTAAGGAGGCAGGCGTGTGTTGCTTAGGCGGCCGCTGTAAAGTGCTGAGGGAAACCCTACAGTAAGATATTCCAGGTGAAACAGAAACCAAATCTAACATTAACTTTGTGAATGTAAAGTCTAACCTGACGTTAGCTAACAAGAAAAAAGCTCCAAACTAACTAACATCGTTAACTGTGTTGTTATCGCCTCTGTCCAGAGATTCCGCCTTTGGTGACATATCAAAAGTATTCATGACTCTTGCCTTACCTTCAGTGCTACTTCTTGCCCTCTTAAAGCCGAAGTCCCTCAGGTCAAGCTGTCCATGTCGCTTGGCCATGATGCTGAAATCACCAGCACCTGCGCTGCTATGTCGCTGACTGATGTGACGTCAATTTAAAACAAATCGTCGTGTCATTATGTGCACGTTCCCCTCCTCCACAGTATTTTAGCCTATTCAATATTCGCAAAAAACAAATGTTTAAGTAGTGGTAAATTACCACTGGTAATATTTACACATTCATTGATGAAATAACACGGGATGGGAAGGGGGGATGGCCGTTTTAGAAGGGGGATGATTTTGATCATCTTTAATTCAAAGGGGGATGCCATCCCCCCTCAACTCGAGTACTGCCTGTCATTCCTTGTCATAAAAAACAAATACGCACAGATATTGTTAATTCTGAAAATTCCTAATTCTTTTCTGAAAATTCCCTATTCTTTTTCTCCTTACTGCAGGTGTTCATTGAAGCGGGTAAGGGATTTGTGGTGGCAGGGTCTGCCACCAAGTGTAAGGGGCAGAGTCTGGAGTCTGGCCATAGGCAATGAGCTGAACATCACAGATGGTATGAATGTGTGTGTGTGTATGTGTACAGTCACACAAACCGCATGCTTGCTATATAAACATACAAAAAATACTGAATTCCCTCAATTGTAAAGTAGCAGATATAGTTTGTTGTTTTAATTGAAAGTATCTCCTGCATGCAAAGTGCTCTAATAAATGATAGTGGAACTGCATATTAAGAATACAGCATTTTTAAGCAAACCCTCAACGTTGTATTTATGTCATTAGGTAAACAGCGCTGCAGTAATCATGCTTTTGTGGTTGTTCACAAGCGTCCCTACGAGAACTCAGCACTGAGAATCCTCTTGTGGTTTTGAATGTTTTTGCAGCTTGTATTAAGTGTTATTGTAAGTGATACTTGATGAGGCAGGCATGGCTAGCTGAGTAAATATAATAGTAAAGTAGTTTTGTATCATTGCTATACATTCTTTCTAATTTAAAACAATGCACTTTTGTTGGTCCCCCACAACAAAAAATCTTGTTGATCAAAAACATCTTCAATAACAAATTTGCTTTTTTGAAAGGTTACATGGTTATCTAACTATGCCACTAAGAGGTCTTGCCTCAAAGCAAATTGTGATTTATTATTATTGTTTGTTTGTTTGTTGTTTTTGTTATTTTTCGCTGCTGTCCTCCTGAAACTTTGTATCTCGATATTTTGAGCTTTTCGATTTTTGGCATAAATCATTATTAGTCACATTTTGTTTGAAAGTGGATTTTGCAAATATCTTGGAAGGACAGTGACAATTTGTTATTATTTATTATGCTATGTATACATGTAAATAACACATACATTTTGTGTGCATGTGTTTTTAAACAGAGCTGTATAACATCTGTTTAGCAAGAGCCAAAGAGAAGTGGAATGCCTTTCTATCTCCAACAGCTACTGCAGAAAAAGAGAGTGAAGGTTATTATATGCATTTTTTCCACTAAACTAGCTATGACTTTCTATGACTGCATGTATGATAAGGTCTGATAATTAGTCTGATCTAATTGCTTTTTGTGAATATATGGGGGTGTACGTTGCCTGGAAACTGGGTATTTTTTTAAATGGCTTCATTGGGGAACATTAAGGACACATACAGTACATTTGACCCTTTTTGTTAAAATCTTTAAACATCTTATCTGTTTGTCTATGGATTCATGTTATTTGGAGATGATGTTCTTAAGCTTGCTGTAATAGAGTAGTCGAGTAAATTTAGTTTTGCATGACCTCTGGTTGAAGTGCTACAACTGTAACTAGGTTTAATAAAGTAGTAAGTCAGTGTAATAAATAGTAGCGTTATTCTTAGTTAATATCTACTTTATTGCTTTTTTCCAGATGCAGGCCTGTCGAATGCTGACCGGGAGGCCAGTCTAGAACTGATAAAGTTAGACATTTCCAGAACTTTTCCAAATCTTTGTATATTCCAACAGGTAATGGGCATTTCAATGTATTGGCTGTTTCTAGTGATGGGTTTTCATAATGCATTCATATCTGCATGTGTCTCTTTTCAGGGTGGCCCGTACCATGATGTATTGCACAGCATTCTGGGAGCTTACACTTGCTATCGTCCAGATGTGGGATATGTAAGACCCCTATCTTATTTACTTGAGTGATGTGTTTAACATGCTCTATACCAATTGCACTGTTCGAGACAGCAAAATCACCTATTTAATCTATCTGTGATCGTCACAATCTAAACTTTTACAAACATTGAGTCATACCAGGAGATTTTAACAGATTTAAAAAGTAAGTGACAGCTTTGTTGTGCGTAATACAGCTGATTTGCTACAGTACTAGAGAGTGATGAACCAGTAGGTTATCAGATATATATGCGTCAGAGATTGTTTTTAACCCAGATGTGTAGAATTTCCACATAGCTATACAGCCCTCGTACATCCTGCACACAGACCACTATTTCGATGTGTGGTCAAAGGACGCTTGCACAGACACCTCTGCATAGATGCTGGGTGTGAAGATCTATACATATATTACAAGCAGCTGGAAACTGTTATATTTAAACAGCTTTTCCACTATTCTGTTAAAACGCATTCTCACATGATCATTTTGTGCCTCCACGAGCACAGCCACACCCACATAAATTTAAATTGGAATGAGAATAGAATCATTGAAATTATAGTTCTTTAATATTTAACAGAAGTTGTGGTTATTCATGGGCCATAAAGGAAAGTTACTTGATTCAAGTGGACGTTGGAAAACAAAATGTTTGTTTTCATGAAGAGCAATAAAAATACATAGCAAACTAATGCTAAATTAGGTTGTCATAATTCCTGCGTAAAAAGGTTGAGTGTTTTTTGTAAATCCCAATAAATTCATTTTTCCCTGTTTGTTTACATGTGTAGGTGCAGGGAATGTCCTTTATTGCAGCAGTGTTGATTCTCAACATGGACACAGCGTATGCCTTTATTGCTTTAGCAAATTTGTTGAACAAGCCTTGTCAAATGGCTTTCTATAGAGTGGACCACAGCCTTGTGAGTTATACAAGCATCTCTCTCTCACACACACACTGTGTTACGTCCATGTTCTCTTCATATTGTCCTTTTATCTTGCCTTCCTAGATGTTGACATACTTTGCAGCATTTGAAGTGTTCTTCGAAGAAAATCTACCAAAGCTATTTACACATTTTAAGAATAACAACCTGTCCTCTGATATTTATTTAATTGACTGGTGAGTAAGCAGGTTTCACAGTGAGATTAGTTAAATAACTTTGACTCTGAGAATAATTCATTTAATAATAAAATTATGTTCCTTCATCAGTATTAGTTTGCTGTGCACGCTGCACATATTATTTCCTAAATCAATGCTGTTTATTAGAAAACACTATATTCTGAAGACACAAAAAGTATGTAATAACGCCAATATCATCAGTGGTTCAGACATGCATCTTATTGAGAGGTTGTCTATTTTTGTCTGGGTAGGATCTTTACTTTGTACAGTAAATCCCTTCCACTGGACATTGCGTGTCGTGTATGGGACGTCTTCTGTCGAGATGGTGAGGAGTTTCTCTTCCGTACTGCACTGGGTATCCTGCGTCTTTATGAGGACATTCTCACACGCATGGACTTTATCCACATCGCTCAGTTTCTGACACGTCTGCCTGACTACATCTCTACTGAGGAGCTCTTCTCCAGCATAACCAACATCAACATGAACTGCAAGAACAAGAAATGGGCACAAGTGCGTTGCTTTCCATATACAGTTTCTTACCTAAACACATACTAACAAATACACAGTAGTATATGATATGACTTATTGAGTTAAAGATCATATTTTCTGATAGTTTATTGCTTTCACTGCTGTTGTTAGTTTGCTAACATTTGGGTCTTTGTTCTCCTCCAGGTTCTTCAGACTTTGCAGAAAGGGCAAGATCGGGCCAGTCCACTACTGAAACGCTAATACAACCTAATATTTCAGCTTACAAAGAGGAAATGACTCCTGTAGACCTCATCGAATGCTTGCTGGACATAAATGGAATTGCAGTTGTCTCGTCTATGTCTCCTGTTCTGTTCCGTACAAACTGTGTCTTGGATATAAACTGAGCACATGGGACAGGAACAAAAGCAACATGTCTGTGATTCGGGGTTGCTGCGATAGCAGGTTTGGACTGAGGAATGTTCTCTGTGAATGTCTTTTTTCACCCTTTCCAGTTTGCTTCTCTTTTATTCAAATGTTTCATTCCACTTTACCATGGTTTCCATTTAAGCAAAACAAGATGTGTATATTTTTGCTGTGGTTTTCTTAGAATGTTGTTTTATTTATTGTTTGTTTTCCTGTTTTAATGTTCGTTAAACAAATTAATTGACTTGAAGATTCCTGACCATCGTGCAGAATTCCGTCAAAGCGTTAAATGTCAGTGAATCCCACCATTGCTTCTAAAATGTTTGCACCCTTTTGAGGAACTGTCATTCTACCTCTTGCTATATAATCCTTCCACAACCCGTTTCTGTCCTCCATACAACACTTTGATTTTAGTGGATACTGAAGGATGTTTGTGTCGTTGTGCTATTGTTACAGAATTCTCTTTTTCGCTATTTCTTTTTATATGAATACTGTATATTGTGCCACTTAAAACCAAACACGCTGGAGTAATGATATTAAATGGCTTTGGTGTGGCCATTACTATAGTCTGAAAAAACACAAATTACATGACAGAATGTGGCCTTCACCTTTTCATGAAATTTGGCTTATGCGGTGGTTTAAGTGTTGAAAAGAGGGTAGATGAAAGATTACGGTGAAGTACCTTTTAAGAGGTGTTAGTGGTTTTTGTCATAAGGCTCATCTCACATTGTTTATGCTTGACACCTCACTATGTCTTATGACATAGAAATTAGCTTTGCTACACTTTGCAGTGACTTCTTGACTTTAATTACTTATTAAAAATATCTGAAAACTGTATGAAATTTGATCTGAAAGATTTGCACAAATTCCATGTTACGTAACTTCACAAACTGTCTGTTTGTTTTTTTAATATTTGTTTTGTTTTGTATGTAAACACCATGCACTAATGCGGCCTAATTTATGGGACCATAATTTAACAGCAATAACTCATCTCCTTTTCACTCGTCGTTTAGTTTTAAAAAGAAGTGAGTGTTTGATCTTTTTGATCATCAGTTGGTTTTGACAGCATCTTGTTGAACCTCCAAAGGCTTTATTATATTCATTGGCATGTATAGTGCAAGTGATGGAATATAAATATAACGAGACCTGTTAATTCAGTGTCCTCTAAAAGTAAATTCCTGTGTATGGTCATTTCTTGTTTGTATGTGTGTCTAAACAAACTATGAGGGCACTGCTAAGTAAATAATCGAAAGATTTGTCAACCTGCAGACGCTGTTTTGTTGATGTTGCGTTAAGATAATTTCAACATAATGTGGTGAGATTTTAATGCTTTGTTATTGTTATCACTGTGATCGAAGGACAAGCTTCGCTTCCCACCACCACTTTATTTTGTGGTTTAAACCACGCTGCTGCAATAAGCTGCTTTGCACATGTTTTTTTTTCTTCTTTTTCATAGGATCACACTCGCAACCTCTTCTTTTCTGTGCTCTTGTTATTTTATTAGTATATAGAAACCCCAGGCCAGGAATCTATAATGTTGGCTGTTACATTGTCCACTTGAATTTTTAGTTCCTTAATAGTTTCTAACTTAAAGTAATTTAAAGTGTCTGTCACTAAAATATGTATTTTTTATTTATTATGCTTTCTTTGTATTTCCTTTAAGTTTTATTTGCCCTGTACTAAAAAAACAGCAAATACTTTCCAATAACTTAATATAACCAAAATATAATATAACCATAATGGATCTTCTGAATATTTAGTGGTGCATTTTGGATGCTTTTTAGCAGTCCCGTCTACAGCAAAAAGAAACAAAGTCAATCTTATTAGTAAATGCTAAGCGGAGTTATGTGTACAATCTGAATCTACATTGTGTTGAACTTTGTTGTGCTGAAATCTTCCCAACATAAATGGCCATTAATTTATTTGCTGTCCGATATAGTCATATACTGTTGGTCATATGACAGTGAAGACTATAAATGTGGGAATCATGTATAATAGTGCATTGTTGTTCATTTGTTTGTGTGACGAAGTGGGTGAAGGAAACATCTGATTAAGGCAGTGGGGCGTCTATGCTCAGTTAAGGGTGATACAATGTTTTTCATTCATCTATATGTGCTCTGTAAACAGTAAATATGACAGATCAAGTGCACATGCAATCTTGCACCTAAACCTTTCATATTGAGTAGGCATTGACGCAGCTTGTTTGGTTAACATCGTCATTACTTTTGGAGAAGGGTTGATTGGTGACAGGAGAGGTTTTAGCAAAAACATCCAAAAATTCATGTAAAATCGCAATGTTCTCTGTTCTCATTTTTTGTGTTTTCTGTATTTGTTGTATTGTTAAATGATGCTGCCTTTGTGTTTGTTGTGTCAATATCAATGACTACTGATAAAATAAATGAAAATAATAAATACTTGTATTGTAATTCTATTAAATGTTTATGTACTTTATCTCATCACTTCATTACACATAGGCTAATATTGAGAATGAGTTTTTATTGGTTTTTACTTTATGGTACGATAAACATACAGATGATGATGATGACTAACCACCAAAAAATGTTTCCTGTGTCTTTTTTTCTATTGGTTTCGATCACAGTGGAACATTTTCTCACCTCTAACTTGCCCCTTACCCAAACCACACTCGCCCCCTCCCCTTCTACCTTTAAAAAGCATAGTTCTGTTAGCAGGACATTGTACTGTTCATATTTACATCTCGAGAAGCAAATCTGCAGCCATGCGTCACTGTTATATTTCTCTTCTTGTTGGACTTCTGGTAGTCACATGGATCCAGTCTGGTGTAATGGCCTCTCGTAAGTGTTTGTTCAGTCAGTGATATGAATTACCATATCAGTACTATTTACCTGTTTTCTGACATGTTATAAAATTCAGTTCCCACAGTAAAAAGTGGTAAGAATCTAATGATGTGATATGTCTGTTTTTTAAGCAATGTTTCAATATCTGTAAACGAATAAGTTACATTTCCAACACAGATGCCAAACAACCAGTTGAATGCTGTTTTCAGTTTTATAAAAGTAAAATCCCGCACCAAAAAATCAAATCCTACGAAAGGACAAGAAGTGAATGTGCCTTGGCTGGAGTCATGTAAGATTTTATCACATTCAAATGAATATGCATTCCTATTTTTGTGTGAATTATTATACCTTAATAATTTAATGTTTTACCATAATAATGCTTTTTTGTAACCACTAGGATACATGAACAGTACTCATTATATTATAACTTTGTAAGACTGTGGTGTGGAATAACTGAAAGCTTGTTTCTGTAACAGTTTTATGACAGTGAAGGACCTTCAAATCTGTGTGAAGCCTTACGATAAGTGGGTGAAGAAAGCCATTCAACAATTTGATAAAAGGCAGCTGCAAGCACAGCTTGCGAAATGAGTAGTTCAGTACTCGGTACACATTTCTTCAATAACAATTTAGTCTTTCTTTCATTGGTGTTATGCATTATTTTTTATTATTTTAAATATCAAAACAAATGCCTGCATTATGTCCTATTTGATATGGCTTTGTTTCGCTTTAAATGACAAAAGTATATTAACTGTAGTGTTGTGGCAACAGTAATACATGTAAGATACATCAAAAGGAATATCCTTTTCAATAACTTTATTTCCCAGTATTTCCATATAGTAATATATCCCTGTTTTTACATGTAAGTTAGAGTACTTAATAAAGTCTCTTTTTCTGTGGAAAACCATTATGCCTTGTATGATGCTCTGAATTCTAATAACGCATAACAGAACTAGCAACATAACTTTCCATGCCATTCATATCTTGAAATAATTTACCAATTAGAACATTGTTCATTATGAAATGTGACCCTGCTTGTGAAAACCCAGCAAAATTCTTTTAACTGTTTTCTACATAAAATCATTCTACAGAATATTCTGTGAAAATATAACAACAATATCTTCAGTATTGACTGAATAATGCCATTTTAAATATTTAAATCTTGGTGAAATTAATGCTTTAGCCTGGCTTTTCACAGGGTCACAAATGTTTACATGCTGATCAATAATGCTGCTAAATGTAGATAAAAACGTTATGGTTCATAAAATATCACAAATCTGGTTGAAAGGTTGGAGACATAGCAAACAGTAGGCTAAACAGACAGACAAGATACAAATACTTAATATTGCATTTTGTTTACTTGTATGGCCATTTACCTGCTCTGCGTGTCTGCACTACGTGTCTGCACTACTGTTGTTAAAATAAGCACGTGTCTGCTGCTCTTCATGCTGCGCGTCTTTGGTGGGAGAGAAGCAGCGCGCGCGGAGCGGAAAGGAAACCCGGGCCCGGTTGCATAAAGCAACTTAAGTGTAATTTTCCCTTAAGTGTGTCCTTAAGTATACCTTAAGTTTTACTTAAGTTATTCTCCTATTGTCTTTGGTAAAGGAAAACCACCCCTTAAGTGTCATACTTAAGGGAGAAAACGTAAGGTGCTTTATGCAACCGGGCCCCGGGCCTTAAAATGAAGCGCGTTTGGCGCTAGATAAAGATAGCGGCAAAAGATCAATTAGGCTACATAAATGTTTCGATTCTCCATTGTGTAGACGCGCGGCTCAATTTAAACAACCGAAATAGTCAAATGTTTAAATTGGTTCATTATGCTGCCTTTCACGTGCTCTCGGAATTAAAGAAAATATGAGTTTCCGATGTAAAAATTGCACATGAACGCCCTCTGATGTGAAGTTGGGAAATAATTTTGATACCCGACTGTAGCCTATTGTAGGCTATAGCGCGTTTCAGTATTTCCTATAACGTCTGTTGTTATCTGTGATGTATAATGTTGGGTTTTATTCGTTTAAAATGCTTTTTGTAAATACTTTCAAATATTAACATAACCAAAATTGATCACTATTTTAGGAACTAAATATCATGTCTACCTGTAGAAAGGAGCAAAGTCATCTCAGTCATCCCAAAGAACCACTGAAGCACCAAAATATGGTTCTATATAGCATTAAAAGTGGTTCACCCATGATTACGAGTGAAGAACCACTTTTTTTAGAGTGTAGTATTCAAAGTTGCATGGGTTTAGTATGTCCCAAAAATAAAGTTTTATCCTCAAAATGAACAGTGTACAACCTGTACTATAATACATTGAATTACACCATAGACTAGAGAAACAAATGTTTTATATGATGCACTGAACTTTAATAAAGCAAAACAAAAGAATAATAAGAATGATTTTTTATGTAAGGCTCTCGAGAAGGAGAATACAGAGTGCAGTAAGGAGAAGAATAAGGAGACTATCTTTTGAGAGAATACCTATCACACATTTTGCTTGGGATATGATACATAATAAAATGTAAATGTACTTTTCTGCTACAAATAAACACAGTTATTGGTAATACAGTACCTACTGCTGTACTTTACAGTGTTAAGCTGCTGGAAAAGTGCACTTCACTTGAGAGGCCAAAGTATTGATGATAGAAAAATATTTACAAATGGCATCAGTCAGTAATCAGTCATGTTAATTTTCCATCAGATATGAGCAACAGCAACAAATTCTAAAACATGTTTTCCCTTTAATACAGAGATCACGAAGCATGGCTCACGCTACATCTATGCATAAACCTAAACGTGCATTCTTTGTTTGTTGAGAGATATACAAACCCGATTCCAAAAAAGTTGGGACACTGTACAAATTGTGAATAAAAACAGAATGCAATGATGTGGAAGTTTCAAATTTCAATATTTTATTCAGAATACAACATAGATGACATATCAAATGTTTAAACTGAGAGAATGTATCATTTTAAGGGAAAAATAAGTTGATTTTAAATTTCATGGCATCAACACATCTCAAAACAGTTGGGACAAGGCCATGTTTACCACTGTGTGGCATCCCCTCTTCTTTTTATAACAGTCTGCAAACGTCTGGGGACTGAGGAGACAAGTTGCTCAAGTTTAGGAATAGGAATGTTGTCCCATTCTTGTCTAATACAGGCTTCTAGTTGCTCGACTGTCTTAGGTCTTCTTTGTCGCATCTTCCTCTTTATGATGCGCCAAATGTTTTCTATGGGTGAAAGATCTGGACTGCAGGCTGGCCATTTCAGTACCCGGATCCTTCTTCTACGCAGCCATGATGTTGTAATTGATGCAGTATGTGGTCTGGCATTGTCATGTTGGAAAATGCAAGGTCTTCCCTGAAAGAGACGACGTCTGGATGGGAGCATATGTTGTTCTAGAACTTGGATATACCTTTCAGCATTGATGGTGCCTTTCCAGATGTGTAAGCTGCCCATGCCACACGCACTCATGCAACCCCATACCATCAGAGATGCAGGCTTCTGAACTGAGCGCTGATAACAACTTGGGTTGTCCTTGTCCTCTTTAGTCCGGATGACATGGCGTCCCAGTTTTCCAAAAAGAACTTCAAATTTTGATTCGTCTGACCACAGAACAGTTTTCCACTTTGCCACAGTCCATTTTAAATGAGCCTTGGCCCAGAGAAAACGCCTGCGCTTCTGGATCATGTTTAGATATGGCATCTTTTTTGACCTATAGAGTTTTAGCCGGCAACGGCGAATGGCACGGTGGATTGTGTTCACCGACAATGTTTTCTGGAAGTATTCCTGAGCCCATGTTGTGATTTCCATTACAGTAGCATTCCTGTATGTGATGCAGTGCCGTCTAAGGGCCCGAAGATCACGGGCATCCAGTATGGTTTTCCGGCCTTGACCCTTACGCACAGAGATTGTTCCAGATTCTCTGAATCTTTGGATGATATTATGCACTGTAGATGATGATAACTTCAAACTCTTTGCAACTTTTCTCTGAGAAACTCCTTTCTGATATTGCTCCACTATTTTTCGCCGCAGCATTGGGGGAATTGGTGATCCTCTGCCCATCTTGACTTCTGAGAGACACTGCCACTCTGAGAGGCTCTTTTTATACCCAATCATGTTGCCAATTGACCTAATAAGTTGCAAATTGGTCCTCCAGCTGTTCCTTATATGTACATTTAACTTTTCAGGCCTCTTATTGCTACCTGTCCCAACTTTTTTGGAATGTGTAGCTCTCATGAAATCCAAAATGAGCCAATATTTGGCATGACATTTCAAAATGTCTCACTTTCAACATTTGATATGTTATCTATATTCTATTGTGAATAAAATATAAGTTTATGAGATTCGTAAATTATTGCATTCCTTTTTTATTCACAATTTGTACAGTGTCCCAACTTTTTTGGAATCGGGTTTGTACTTTATTATACAACAAGTACACATTTACACATACTTTAAATGTCTAAATACCCTCAATAAATAAAAAACAACAACAATTGAACTAATTCATTGTAGGGGATGTGTGTGTTGTCATTTGTATTCTGGTTTACTTTGCTCTATCTTTAGTTTTACACCAGCACACTTCAGCACGAGTTCAGCGTGGCGTCTCTTTAGCGTCTCAAGTCTCTGCTGCAGGCACTCTGAGGTGTCCACCCTTTCTTCAAAGTCCCGGAGCAGTGTGGTGTTACCCAGCAGACCACATCTCTGTTGCAGCTTAAGGTTGTCTGTACGCAGGTTGTCACGAGCCTGTCGGGTACGTGTCAGCACGTCACGTTTAAGTGCCAACGCTGCATCCGCTTCTGCCAGTTCAGTACGTTTGGCAATATTCTCCATCTGCACAAAATGCATCTTCTCTTTCATGTGGGTAATGCCCTGAGGTAAAGGGACAAATTAGTTACAAATTAACTAAACATTAAAAAATATATAGTTTGCATCAGATAACGCAGGGCTATGTGTATCATCTGCATAGAATTGCAAAATTACAAATGTACTATATTATATATCATATTTTGTGTATATATTGTGACATTCATATGCAAAGAAATGAGATCTTTTAAAAAAAATCTCATCATCACTATAAAACTATTGTGATTTACCTGTACAGAGCAGGCAATCTTATTTTTTAACCTGAGCAGCTCCTCACCACGCTCCTTAAATTTCTCCTTAAATGTCTGATTCTCTGTCTTGAGCTGCTCAAAGTCCATCAGGAGCAAGCCATCAGCCAACTGCTGCTGAGAATGAAGTGCAGCCTCTAATTTACATACTTTATTCTTCAACTTGATGTTATTCAAACGCACACATGCCACTTCATTTTCCTTTTTCTGTTCATCTGCCAGTAGCTGCTCCACCTTTTCTAGTGTTGCCTGCCGGCCCACTTTACCAGTCAGGGCTTTCACGGCAGCTTCGTTTTTCAGTAAAGCAAAAGATCGCAGCTCATGTTCAACCTGGTTGAGTTTCTCTTGGCTTTGCTGGCACAGCTCCTCCTCAATACACTGTTGGTGGAGATCTAAGCTACGCTGGTGCTGAAATTTCAGGTCCTCCATGAGATCTATGTACTTCTGATACTGCTCCTGGTCCGGGATGTCTTTTGACAGTTTTGGTTGTTTATCATTACCTGCGTTCCTACTAAGGTATTCTGATATTTTGGTTTGCAGCTGGACATTTTGCTTTGTGAGCTTGTCACTCTCTTCCCGTAGTTCATGTATAAAATCCTTATATTCAATACGGTTAACCTCTATCTCTTTTTCAAGCACTAAAGGTTCTTCAGGAGGACTGGACCTTTCTCCATCTGGCACGCATGGGTCCAGAACTGGTGGTTTGTTCTGTTCTTCCTCTTCCTCTGCTGTCATGGTGCCCTCTTCTCCGGCAATATACCTTTCAGGACCCTCAGTCTCACTTATGGCCTCATATATTAAGGATCCTAACCCAGCTTCCTCCTCTGTTACCACATGTGGTGCTGACTCACTTGTGTCTGGTACACTTGCATCCGATGGTATTATGTCTTTTGTCATGACACCCTCTTGTGGGCCCACTGAAAACATCACATCATCTTCAACGGTTTCTGACGTATTAGGAGGAAAAGTTTCAGTTTCTTCCTTTCCATGTTGAACACTCTCTGCTTGAGTAAGACCCTCAAACGTTTCAGTGTTTTCCACCAATATATTATTTTCTGTAATAAGCCTTTCTTCGTGTTTATTCTCTGCTGCCTCCTCTTCCATTTTGTAAGTTCGAGCAATATAACTACACGATTCTTTGAAAAATATATAATCCTCAAAACTGTTAAAAAGCTCTTACGAACGAGCGCTTGTTTAAACTATTGCGTGTGTGTTGCCGTGGATACCCACGGCGAGAACCAATCAGAAGCGCTCGCTGTTTATATTTGTGAATATTAATGAGACGCAGCAGCGTGACTGGAGATACTCTAGTGCGCATGCCCGGCCCCGCGCCACTGCTGCTTCCAACAACAAGCGGTAGTAAGCAATATGGCCGACCTGGGGAAGAAGTACTGCGTGAACTGCCTGGCAGATGTTACAAATTTGCGGATTCGCTGTGCCGAATGTCAAGATATTGAACTTTGTCCGGAGTGCTTCTCCGCGGGGGCCGAAATTGGCAACCACAGACGATGGCACAGTTATCAGCAAGTTGACGGAGGGCGCTTCTCGCTCTGGGGTCCCGAAGCTGAGGGAGGATGGACCAGCAGGGAAGAGCAGTCGCTGCTCGATGCCATCGAGCAATATGGATTTGGAAACTGGGTACGGGTTTAATATAAATCTGTATTGGTACAGTTAACCTGAACTTTCTTTGCTTTACGAAATTTACACCGTAATATTGTTATGTTTACTGCACAGTTTAATATAAAGCTTGCAACGAATTGCGTGAGGAAACATTTCAATGAAAAATTAAATGAAAAAATGTTTTCTCTTGTATAACAGGGTAAGGTGGCTTAGGTCTATGTTACAGAATGTTAAAATATGAACAATTAATGTTATTCATAATAGCTACCCCAAATTGAGGACAATATTATCATAGAGTTTCCATAGGAAGAGCAAAGTTGAAAATACCATCCATTATTACTGTAAGCATGTGCTTTCGTTTACTAATGCATATTTGCATTGCTTCTGCAAATTTACATTTAATGCAATTGAAATTTGTTTATATAATGCTTTGTACAATTGAAAATAGCGAAACTGATGATTGAAATGATTGAAATTAGATTATGAGACTCTAGCCTGGATTTCACTGACAGGTTCACCTACAAATATATACTGTATATAATACATAAAAATATAAAATGTATGTTCATGCATTCATTTATTTTGAAATAATATTTATTAACGTTTGAGTTTCTGTATTCATTATTATGACCTGTGGTTATTAACACATTGTTTCTTTATGTTAGGAGGATATGGCTGCTCATGTCGGTGCATCTCGCACCCCTCAGGAGGTCATGGATCATTACGTTAGCATGTACATCCACGGCAATCTAGGCAAAGCCTGTATCCCAGACAGCATCCCAAACCGCGTGACAGACCACACTTGCCCAAGTGGAGGTCCGCTGTCCCCAAGTTTGACCACCCCGTTGCCACCTCTAGACATATCTGTGGCCGAGCAGCAGCAGCTTGGATACATGCCGCTACGTGACGACTATGAGATTGAATACGACCAGGAGGCGGAGAAACTCATCAGCGGGCTGTCTGTCAACTATGACGATGAAGATATAGAGATTGAGATGAAGCGAGCACATGTTGACATGTATGTGCGCAAGCTGCGTGAACGCCAGCGACGTAAAAACATTGCTCGTGACTACAGTTTAGTACCAGCGTTTCTGGGCCGGGACAAGAAAGATAAGGAGCGTGAGCGGCCTGGTGGTGCAGGTGGGGTTGGAGGGGCTGGTGGAGTTATTGGATTGGGAGGAGGTGCCACAATCATTCCCACAGGGTCATTGAGCTCCTGTGCAACAGCAACCCCTAAACGTAAAATCACCAAGGAGGAGAAGGAGCAGCGGACTAAACTACGTGCCCTCTGCCAATTCATGCCGCATCGTGAGTTTGAAGAATTCTTTGATAACATGCACAAGGAGCGCATGCTGCGGGCGAAAGTTCGGGAGCTTCAACGCTACAGGCGGAACGGCATTATGAGACTCGACGAGTCGGCTGAGTATGAGGCGGCACGCCACAAACGAGAAAAACGGAAAGAAAACAAAAGTGTAACTGGCTCAAAGAGAGGTAGCAGTGGTGGAGGAGGAGCCGCAGGGCTTGGAGGAGGGGTCGGAGCTGGAGGCGGAGTTGGCGGAGGTGGAGTCGGTGCCATTAAAGAGGAGGGGAAGGACAGTGAGTTCTCTTCAATTGAAAACTTGCCTGGCTTTGAACTGCTGTCAGATCGGGAGAAGGTACTGTGCAATTCAATGAACCTTAGTCCCACACGCTATGTGACCGTCAAGACTATCATCATCAAAGACCACCTACAGAAAAGGCAGGGGATACCCTCAAAAAGCCGCCTACCCAGCTACCTGGACAAGGTGTTGAAAAAACGGATTCTTAATTTCCTTTCAGAGAGCGGCTGGATATCCCGAGAAGCCTCCTAACAACACTGTCCAAAGATTTGGCTATAAAAATAATGACTGTACATATATTTTTCTACTGTTTTTATTACATGTCATGTTTTTATTACATGTCATGAACACTTGTGGGAACAGAAATACTGTAGGTGCCACACTACTGGATGTGGACTTGATCTTAGATGTCTTCATAGGAACATAAACCTAGTGAAAGTTTGCAAAAAGATTTTGATTAACATACAGGTTTCAGCTTACATAGTCAGTATATAGAGAGAACTTACAGAGGGTATGTTGTCATACTTTAACACAAAACACATTTCCACATGTTAAAATGCCTTATTTTTGAATGTGGCATTAGAAGAAAAAACAGAACCCAGCTGACTAAGTTTTACATAAAATGCACAATACCACAAAATAAATCCATTAGGAAGAACTGCAATTAAAGTTCAGATCGAACATTAACAAAAGTGAAAAACGAATGTTAGATCATCAAAAGGAAAACGTCTTGTACAAAGCAGAATTTTGATATTGGTTGAGGTTTTTTGTATTAAGAAGGAAATTGGGACAAAGTTTCTTGTTCTGCTTGCTAAAAGTCTTGTTCTTGTTGCGTTCATGTGTTCCAACCTGAGTTTGCTTGTTTCCGTTAGATATATTCTGTTGTGGGATTGTGAGACACATGAAGCATGTTTGATACAATGTTCTAAATGTCTGATGTTCATGCTTGTTTTTTGAAGTTGACCTTTGTAAGGTTATGTTACTATAGCTTTTTACTGAGCATGTTTCAGAAGCTCAAGATAAATGCCACATTCCCAGACGACTATACAAATAATTAGCTTCAGGTCTGCATAGTCTGCACACTCCTGTTTCAAAAAAGGGTAATAATATTTGTATTTGTTAGGGAATTGTAATGGATAAAGCTGGCCTAAATACAACATATGCAATACCAAATGTTTTATTTCAACTGAGATTGCAATTTTTTATTTGTTATTGTTTGTTGCCTAGCTATGTCTACCCCAAATGTTTTACATAGTTTAAAAATGTCTAATATATTAAGAGTGAAGCAGAATAAATAGACACAGTATAACATTTAACTATTGTTTTTCCCCATTTGATCTCTTTTTAGTGTGTATACAATATAACAAATATGGGTTGCCATTCACCATCATCTGATTGTACACATTTTTTCTTTAGATATTGAGTAAGTCTGATAAACCATCCGTCACATTTGCTAATAATATTTTAACAATATTTTGTGCCTTGAGGCATATATGCCCCGTTTTATTATTTCATTCCCTTTAAAGAATTATTATATTTGAATATTGCATTGCTCCACATTACAAACCTTATTATGTGTTGATTTTCAAGTGCCCATTTGATCCTGTGGCTTTTTTCTAATTCCTATGTTAGACGTTAATCATAAACAACATTGTATTGGGACAGAAACTGATCAGTCAACGACTTCAGTCTTTTTCTGATGTACATGACTGTGTAACTTTTCCATAAATATAAAAAATAATTGGAATAATGAAACTGAGGGGCAAACATAGTGGGACTCTTTTTTTTTTTCTGCTGCCTTTTTGCGCTTCATCACTGTTAAGTTTTAAGAAATTTTGGAAAGGCTTAGGCTAGGTACAAGTGCTTTCCATGTTTTTCATGGTTATGAAATAGGATCACAAGTCCTATTTTGTCCTATCTAATTCTTGAGCCATTCCTAAAATGTAAGAGTTTGGTCAAGCGTACTGCATGTTTTATTTTGAGGAAAAGGGGTAAATGTTTCACTTCTGTTTCAATGTTCATGCATAACATTGCACTATTTCAGAGTGTAATTATTTTTCTAAAGTAACTTAAAATGTGAGCAGGGAATCTATACCGAAAATGTTCTTAAAGGTAAGACACTATCTTAAGTACATTTTTATAGTTTTTTAGAGCCAATGTGAAATTTTAAAATGACAAGAGATCTTTTTTCTTGGTTGTGGCATGTGATAAAAATGTTCTCTTGTTAAATTGTGTTTTGGGAGGATTATATTTGTTGAATATGTGAAAATATGTATTTTGCTGCATATGTCATGTTCTCCCATACTTTGTATTAAAGTGTTGAAATATTAATTTTGTCTATAGTTTTCGATTAAAATTGTTTTCCAGTCATTATACCCGAAATGCAATTTCTGCACCCCAGCATGACTAAAAAGAATTGTGAAATGACTGGTTCAATGAATACTCCCTGCTGGTCAAGAATACAACTCTAAACCCAAAATATTTGGTTAAACCAGTGTCACTTCGCCATGTGTAACTGAGCAATGTTTTAACAAAGCCACAATATTTACAGTAGGAAAATCAAACTAAGAATAGCTTATAATTTTCTCTGCACATTAAGCAGAAATAGTAAAAAGCAATTGTTTATTAAATAGTAAAAATCATCTTTGTTTATTAAAGACGTACAACTGTTAAAATCAACAGCATGAATCACATTGCTAAGGTTTGAAATTGGTCAAATAACTGCTGCAGATGGAAAGAGGTACAAGCTTTATTTGACATTGACAAAGTTGTCTGTCTGTCTGTCGACAGAAAAAAATTACCTTAAAATTGAATGTAATATTTTACTAAATACTTCACAACCAGTATTTCACATGACATACCACTTATTCACCCATTCCTTTCCTGTAATGTCACAGAAACGGTTTATTGACATTAGTAGTTAATTGCAATTTTTTGTTGATTAGGTTGTGGTTATAAAAAGCAGGTGCAACTGCTTGTGGGTAAATTATTATAATATTAAACACTTGGTTTATACCAATTCAGTAAAGAAAAAAACACCAATTATTTTCTCAAACAAATTGAAACCTGTGTAACACTAAAGAAAAATAACTGCAACCTTTGGACAGACTCCATAGATGAAAGGATACATGGTGGCACTGAACCATCAGTGGTCTTCATTACAACTGGGGAATTTATTTTTTCAGCAAACAGGTATAAGAAGTATACATAGTTTAATAAGCTGCAGTGTTTTTAAACTGGGTGCATCTTTTACCACATACACTAAGCTCTTAAAATATGTATTTTTTATATATTCATAATTAACACGAGTTAGTTGCAAGTATATTGGATTTTGCCTCTCAGAGGCCCCATAACAAAAGAAAAAAGTAGAACTTAGACCAGCTAACGAGCTGATCTGTCACCTAGGAATAAACTCATCAACCATAGTGTATACAACCAGTTAAGGGGCTTTGACCACACCCACCAGAGCTGGCCGGAGTGTGCGGCCATGCAGCTTGTAGCCCACCTTGGTAACTATGGCTATGGTACCCGGCTCCTTGCCCTCCACAGGTGCGTGAAAGACAGCCTCATGCTCATAAGGATCAAATTTCTGACCATCAGGGTTAAGCTTTACTAGTCCATGCTTGTTGAAGACTTTTTGAATCTGAACTTCAGTCATTACAAGGCCATCATACAGGTTTTTCAGATGAAGATTTGCAGCGGTTATTTCTTCTTTTGGTACACTTTCTGTTGCCTTCTCCAAAATGTCTGCCACCTCCAAGAGATCTTTGCAGAAACCATGGATTCCTGAGAAAAAAGGAGAAAACCATTGGGAAAACTGAACTACATTTTTAGTTTTAAATCTTTCAATGGGCTTAAATTTTCTTACATTTAAGCAATATGATACTAGAGGCTATGCTATATTGTAAATTTAATCACAGCTAAATTCAGCTAAAGTAAAGCAGATGGTTACATCCTCTTTATGGGTATGAATATGTTTACAATAGGGCTGCTCGATTATGACAAAAATACAATCACGATTTATTACGCCAATAGAGATCCCGATTATTTAACACGATTACTCATTAACTTTTAAAACAACATAGAAAAATAAATAAATTTGCTTTTAATCTGTGAATTCAACCGGAAAATTAATTTAAAGAAATAGCACAGCTGAACCACTGTAAAGGAAAGGGGTGCGCTGTGGATTTATACCACAAGAAAAGAGAGGATCCTTGCAAAATGGAATGTGGCACAATAATCGTTTTACCTCGATTATTTTGTTTTTGTAATTGTTGAAGGCCAAAATTGAAGATTAAGATTAATTTTCGATTAATTGCACAGCCCTACCGCACAATCGTGAATGCTTTATTGCTTTTATACAACCGTTTCTTCATACAAAACGCAAATCATTTAAA
The DNA here is from genome assembly GCF_024868665.1 of Triplophysa rosa. Classification (NCBI taxonomy): domain Eukaryota; kingdom Metazoa; phylum Chordata; class Actinopteri; order Cypriniformes; family Nemacheilidae; genus Triplophysa; species Triplophysa rosa. Next base: position 23,131,449 of record NC_079890.1, read on the forward strand.
ATTCAAGTTTACCAAATAGTTTAGCATCCTCAACCATCTTCTGACTCCTCTGCCTTAGGTTCTCAGTATCTGCTAGTGCCCGCTTGTATTTATCCTGCAGCAAAAAACCATGCAAGAACCAGATCAGACAGACAATCAGGTAAAGGAAAACAGAAAACCACAATAAAACATACAAGGTATTTCAAGTTAAAATTATGCATGTAAAGGTTAAATTATTATACACTTAAAGCATGGCCTACTGTTTAAACAAACATGTGAATAAAAATGGAGTGTCCATGAGGTGCCTGGGGAAATTAAAAAGGAAAACTTGCAGTGAGGGAAGAATTCAATGTCAGGCTGTTCAAGGGATGTCTGTGTGTGTGTGGGGGGGTAATTTTGGGTGAAATGAGGACTAGGACAACAACAATTTAAGACAACACTTTTATACAATGCTACTGTATAAACTGTAATACCGTGACATCCTTCAGCTGTTCTTCCAGCTGTGTCTTTTCTTCTGTTAGGGCTTTCTCTGTTGCGCTGGGATCCAACTTGTGAGCACCATTCTCTTCTTCAGTACCAGTCCCTGAACTCTTCTGTTGGGCTGCGGTGCAAAGGAGGCGTGGGGCAGCCCTGAGGACCAGAAACATAAGACTATCAATGCAACACAGGGAGAATGCTAGTGATTAATGTACAATAAAAGGTGTTGTGTTTGCTGCTGTCTACTGAACTGCATGAGAAGTTACCAAGACCTTAAAAATGGTAAAAAAAAAGATTGAATTATACTTTATATAGCTAAATATTGTGTAAATTACAAATAATGCGAGTAAACCTGCTTAATAAGTAGTCCACTCGTTAATAAGATTCAACAGTATATCATGAGCTCTTCAGAGCGTTGACAGTAGCACGTGCTTTAAAATATCTTGCTCAAGCTTCTACACATTTTAAAGACATTACCCAAAAACGTCATTCCGAATATCTCTGAACGCTTTATTACTGACACCCATAATGGCAATATGTATGCAAACATATTTACGGTAAAAGACTAATTACACCTGGAGGATATGTAAGCTAACGTATTAGGATTAGAGAGAAGGCAAGCTCATATGTAAAACGAGTTTTCAAAAGAACACGCAAATAACCAAACTCAGTTTAACAAATGTATCTATCAAGTAACGTTAGCGTCACAAAAGCTGTAATCAAAAGTGTAATTTGAGGGCCCTTTCGAAATCAGCACGAATCATTCATTCGACTGCTAATACCACAACAAAAACATTATTAATTGTCATAAATCAAAATATCCACCCAAGCATAGACGCCACACTATTAATAACACTTTTTTGAAAACCTACCTTGCAAGTGTAGGGGATGCTAATAAAGAATAACTCTGTCTGACCGCACGTACACACCAGTTCGCCATATTCACTGACAATGTCCACGCTGAAACCCAACGGCGCTGAGAGGTGATACATTCAGCCAATGAACGCCTCTGATCTTACACCATCATCTGAAACCACCAATCCGGCTGTGACTTACACTAACGTCGTTCTGTAGTTCGGTTGAGAGGAAGGTCGAAACATCGCACACGTGACAAGGATGACGTGTATCCTTTGCCGAGTGAAGGTTATCACAATTTTCGGTGCCTTACATCATTCGAATTCTGCGTAATAATTCAGGCACACACGTACATTTAACACCCACATACATTTAAAACACACCGCTGATTTACTTTTTAAGTTTTTAATTTTAACCGCTGCTTCGTATTACGAAATGTGCACTTGTAAACTCAAGGGACGCTGAATCGATTTAAAACTCAACTGGATCTTACGAAAGACATGCATGTTTAAGGTAGACATGAAAGAGGTTGCCAAGTAAACTGTCTGGTCCTTAATTAAGTAGCCCAGACAAAGATCCTTACGTTACCTTGTTTAGCCAGACATTACTGACGTGTGTAATGGAAATTCTTAGAATAGTAAAGCCATCAAAGGAAAATTGCGGGTCATTTATTTTTGTTTAGTTAGCACAAATAAAGTGACTTGTCACCGACTTTCTTCAAAGTTTTAAGCACGACAGATGAGAACAATTATAGTCTTTCAATTCAGGCCAGTATAGTTTACCTTAAAAATGTACTCACACTCTTGTCATTTCAAACCTGTATGACATTCTTCTGCAGAACACAAAAGATGATATTTTGAAAAATGCTGGTAACGGAAAAATGATGGTCCCCATTCACTTGCATTGGTTTTGTGTCCACACAATAAAAGTCAATGGGGACCAACGGTTTTTGCTTACCAACATTTTTCAAAATATCTCCTTTTGTGTTTTGCAGAAGAAAGAAAGTCTGTCATTTGGACAGTAGGCTAGGCCCAAGAATAGCATATAATAACTAAAACACAGATAATACATGTTTATATTTAATATTGATAGTTCAAAAAATGTGTTTCCATTCCTAATAGCTCTGATTAATACAGGTGCATTACAGGGAACCAAAATCTGTCTTGAAGGAAACCAAACTTTAGTCTAAAGCATTAACATAGCACATTAACAAACCAATTGATCAATATTCTAGAGAGGAATATTGATATCGCTGCTGTCGTTCTGAAACCTTTTATCTCCATATTTCATGATTTTAATTTTTTAATTGTTATTAGTCACCCTTTATGTTTGTCACTGGAAATAACACATAACCAATAAAAAGTATTTGAAAGTGCTTGCTAACTTTGACAGCATAGTATATCCAAATTTAAAAGTACAGGGTTTTTCCATTGCATGAAAAACAGCAGATTTGGACATCCAAGGTTTCGGAACGACTTCAACCACATACTTCTTATTCAAGAGGAAATTCATGCAAAGATGAATGGTGTGTTTTACTAGCTACTCCCTCACAAAAGGTAGAAGAGTTCTCTATGAGCTATTTCACATCAGGAGCAGCAGTACCTGAGTGACTTCCTCACCAAATTAATACTAAACATGTCTGTAATGGTCCCCCTGCCTCAGTTACTCGTTCTGCTTTTTGCGAGATGTGTTTAACAAATATCGTAATGATAGCAAGTATCAATTTCATTAGCATTTTTATTATGCTCAAAGAAATAGAAATAACAGCCTCTGCCAGTACAGGAGGTGCAGCAGCGATACCAGGCTCTGCCAATTGAAATTAAATACACAGGGGACCTTCAAAACATGTATTTGTACAAGCAGTCTTTATTCTGTAGTCTTTGGGGTTTTTATACCTTTTAAACTGAGGTTTTTATAATAAGTCAAGTAGATATCACTAAAAAGCTTCACCAATGACTCATCTGTGTTTGATACCTTGTTTTCTGTATTTATTTTTATAAAGTTACTTGACATTTTTCGGAAGGTGTTTGAGACTGCCGACCTGCCATTATGGGTTGTAAACTCCTGTCAGGTATGTCCCTGCAGGTGGATGTGTCTTATTATCTGAATGTGTCAAGATGCTGCCTGTCAATCATTTTGCATGTTCCCAAGGCAACCCATATATGGGAAACAGGAAGCAGAGAGATTAGTTAGTCAGTTGTTAGTTTACCTGGCCAGAGTTGTATATTGCTAATGTTGCTTTTCTCGTGATTAATGTCATAGTAACCATAGTAAACTCAGCTTAATGTAAAGCTGAGTTTGTGGTGTGCTATTTATTTTACTATTTATTTGTGGCAAGCCATCTTGTTCATCTACTGTTTTAATTTACAGTGGTCTCTACGTGTTTGTTTGAGCGTGTCCATGTTATAGAATAGTGGTTTTAATTTTTTTTTAATGTAAGCCGTTATTTTTTCTCAGTATCAAATCACTGTATTGATGTTATATGATGTTGAAGTCATTTACTTGATATGTTAATATGTATGTATATGTATCCAAATCCTGTTTATTTTTTATGTGGAACACAAAGACAGATTTTGAGGACTGAGCTCTTTATACAACAGACAATGGACACAAAATGTCTTTACACTTTACTCAGTTCTATAATTTAAGTCCACTATGTTTAATTGCTGAGTAGTTTTATTATTATTATTTATAAACTTTTGCCATTGGTCTTTTTATAAAGAGGAAGACTACAAACAAACTAGTTTTAATTCGTAACAAGTGTCACTAGGTGGCAGGCGAATACGAGTGATCGCCCCCTCTGTCTGTCTATTATACACAGCACATGAGCGCTGTTTCTCGCTCCGGTTCCCCACCCTCTCCACCCCTCTCTCTCTCTCTCTCTCTCTCTCTCTCTCTCTCGTCTCTGTCCCTTTCTCTCTTACATTAGAGTATTCCACCTTTCGCTCGCATCGCACTCGCTTTGACAGTGTTAAATCAAGGCGCTCATCATGGCGCGCGTCGTGGCAGTTTTTGCGCACTTGTACCCAGCTGTGTTTATCGCTTTCGCGTGGATGTCACTGAGCGGACCGATTTCATGTCACAGCGGCGTTATAAACCGGAGAACCGAACGGGACCTAGAGCTTGACAGCCACGGTGGGCATGTCATCGGCATAGATGAACCGCTTATCCCAGCGCCCAGCCGCGGAGATTACAGTGGGGACCCGGGCGGAGTTCCCCGAGTCCGGAGGGGATCGACTCCGGAGAAACTCTCTCTACTCAGCAGCTCTTTCGTCCTTAAAGGGGATGCCACCCACAACCAGGCGATGGTTCACTGGACGGGTGAAAATAGCAGTGTAAGTGCTCCCTTTTGTTGTAATTGCGCTCCTGCCCCGAAAACTGATACGACGGAGAGTTGTTGTTTAGTTGTTGATCCTGTCAAATGCTTCGCGCAAACATACACGAATCTATTTAGGACTAAAGCATAAGCACAAGAGATGTACCACAATAGGTTGGTAGGAAGCAGGTGTTTAGACCGCAGGTAAGTGCATAACGCACGCATACTCAGCTGTCATTATCCCACAAAACAAAAACTGAGTAGGCTATCGAATGGTTTCCTTTTAGTGTTCCTGTAACGTAAGCCAGAATGACAGCTGATCCGGCGCGTATCTGTCCATCTTCACGCACCTGCCTGACAAAAGTTCACTGAAGCAAGAAGCTTGTCTGGATCACACGAATTCAGAAGCTTGACCGTTCTTGTTATAAAAGCATTATGTCACCAAATGTACTGCTAGTTATTTAATAGTACATTTTGAGAGTTAACCGAGAATGCCCCTTTGAGGGAGAGCAACGCGCACCGAACAAACCCACGCTTGTCTTTGTGATAGTTTGATGAATTGTATCTAGAGGAGACATCACTCATTCGCAAGCCTTCGAAAACAACTCATGGTCAAATGTAAAATAAAAGCACTTTAATTATCTTTAATACATGTTTTAAACTCTCTGCTTCAGTTTTTATTTGATCTTTTATCTTTCTCATGTGGTTTAATAATTTTAAAACTAATATTTAGTTTTTTTGCCATTCCACACAACATCCTGATGACTTGTGATTTCTATTTTGTAATCACAAAGCAATATTTGCGAGTTAGAATTTGAAGATGTAAGAGTCTGTGCACTGTGGTCCCATTGCAGCTTTTAATTACTTAAGGACCTCAGAGGGCTGCATCTCTTTGGCAATGAGGCAGGAACTGTGTGAATTATGCAAGTGCTGGCTTTTATGTCAGATGTCCTGTGGCTTGGAGAGCTGTAACCTCAATTAAGCTAAGCAACCAATAGACACCCAATGGATAATTGTGCAGCTTTTTAAAAGCTTGCGAATGTGGTTATGTGGCACAATATTTTTGGATGTCTTCTGAAATTCATCTTTACTAAACTCATTACGTATACTATAATTATTGAGGTCAGTCATGTTTTCCCTCAAAAATTCACTCCACTGACCTACATGGAACTATTGCACACAAAGGCATGTTTACACATTCATACACACCTGCTGTAATTGAAGAAAAACACTATGGCCCGGTTTCACAGACACAGGTTAGCTTAAACCAGGACTATGCCTTAGTTGAATTAAGATATTTATGTCTTAAGATATTAAATGCCTTAGAAGAAAACATTACTGATGTGCATCTCGAGACGAAACAATGGCACTGATATATTTTAAGATATTTCTAGGTAAGCTATATTCAGTTAAGACAGGTCACACATTCATTTTATTCTAGCCTTAAGCCTTGTCTGTGAAACCGGGCCTAGTGTTCACTGTAGACAGAGGTTTTTAAAATAGCTTCATGCCTTTGTAGTTTTATAATGAAGGTTGTGTATATATCTGTCTTGTTACAATTCAAGTTTTAATTGAAAAAGTCACAGAGAAAGAGAGTGTCTAACATTTAATTTGCTGTATTTGTTGTGTTAAAGGAGAAGGAATACTTAATTAGTTCTAGTACCAACTTCTGTCAATTCCTAAAGGCTCTGCTACTAGAGACTAGACTCCAAACATAATTTCAACATCTGAGCTCTTTCTTCTCCTTGACTTTCTCTGGGGAGCAAGATAATTTAGTTTTATTTGGCCCTCCTGCACCTTTGATGACAAGTATCTACTATCAGGCTTTTCTCTGTTTATTGAGCGTTTGCAGCATTGTCTGCTTTCCTGCTGAGAGTGGTGTCTATTTAGAGAATGACAGAAATTTGAGATACTATATATATATATATATGTACTGTATACATATAGAGAGAGAAACGGAAAAATAATCTATATTAGAGAGAGAGAGAGAGAGAGGGAGAGAGAGAGAGAGATAGTGAGTGGTAGAAAAGGCACTAAATCTCTCGTTTAGCTGTGCAAGTTGTTCTCTTGCCCTCATGCCTATAGCAAATCTGATAAATGATGTGTCTAGAGACACCGCCACCATGTGCTGTAGTCTACACTATTTGTCTTGAGTCATCATTTTCTAGTCATCATATTTTCCAGTCAGTACGTTTTTTTTTTATTTTAATTTAGATAGTAGCTTGTCATATAGATACTATTTAATATGCTGATTTTAGAGCCATATTAGGGTTTCGAGAACAAAGCTGTTGCATTATGAGATTAAAGTTAAAGCATTACCAGATTAAAGTGTAAAATTTAAAATTAGGAGATCAAATGTGTAAAGGCGATTAAAGGAGTAATTGCGGGAATAAAATTGAAATATTTTGATGGAGGAATCACATAACGAGAAAAAGGCATGAAAATAATTTGTTGCCAATGTATCAGCGTTGATGTGGAAAATAAGGACTACTAATTTGAGTCATATTTGATAAGATTTAACAAAAATAAATTCTTGATCTTTTTGCATCAGCAATGAATTATTAGCATCTGGACACTGTACCAGTTATGCCCCGACTTTTGACATTTAGCCATTTACATTTATGCATTTGGTAAATGCTTTATCCAAAGTGACTTATTCCAGTTATAAAATGTGCTACAGGAACACGAGTCACTCAAGTAGTCCTACAACATTTTTGTCTCTGAAGTGTTTTCATTAGCTACAAGCCTCTTTCAAGACTTGCAGGATTCAGGTTATGTTGTGTTCAGTTAAAGCCAGAGAGATCAGCTATTGTAAAGGGCAGGCATTTCAGAAGCTTAGTTTCTACTGAATGGCTCTCTACACTCATTTACATACACACTGAATCTACTCATCATCTACTTAACCTTCTCCTCACTCAGTGCAGAGCTCTTACACATCAGATTCTATACAAACTTTGGCCTTTTATGCCATATAACAAAACTTTTTATGCAAGCTCTCCAAAGTGATCTGTCTTTCTGTTCTATAAATGATGTAGTTTTGTAAAGCATTTCTGGACTTTTTGTTAGATGGCAGATTTGTTTTTGTCATCAGCTAGGTTACTACTCTATTGTTTTAGTATGTTAATACACCACATACAAAAAGTTGAATGCATATACAAACATAATCAAGAAGACCCTAGTTGTGTCCAAGCAAAAACATGGACTCAAGCCATGTACTGTTTGCATGAAATTGCATGTAATTCTTTGGATGTAAATTGGGAATTTGAGGAGACATGGGGATAAAAAAAGGTTGTTAATACACATATGCCCGGTTTCACAGACAAGATTTAAGACTAGTCCCAGACTAAAATGAATGTTTGACCTGTTTTAACTGAAAATAACTTGCCCTGACATATCTTAAAACATGTCAGTGCCATTGTTTTTTCTCAAAATGCAAACCAGTAATTTTCTTTTCTAAAGCATTTTTATAAAAGTGCCTTACATATCCTAATTTCACTAAGGTCTAGTCCTGGCTTAAGCTAAGCCTTGTCTGTGAAACCGGGCCATATACTGTCTGTATTCGTTTTTCTCATTGTCAAGTTCTCTGAAAGGTTTATTTCATAAAAGAGGCATTTGTTGTTCATATTCTTAACAGACCATTAATTTGGTCCCTCCTATTACACGGGCAAATTGTTTGCACATGTGAAGTGAGCCCTTGAGATGATTTGTCTTGTCTGTCTAAATTAATCTTCCCTTAGTTGTTTCTAAATAGCTGTTTCGCAATGAATCAGATTTGGCTAGCCAACATGTGGTGCTGCGGAAAAAAAGGGTTTTCCATCCACTTTTTATCTCCAAAATTCACTTTTCCAATTCTCGTCTTTTTTGACTGCTAATTACTGGCATGCCTTATGTGGTTAAGCTATTTTCAAAAGCAAGACTTGGAGTTTTTTCTGTATTTCCTCTTCTATTAGCCCAACTTATTAGAGACTTATTTGTGGGCTTGATCCCTTCCGTTCCCAATGAGGATTTCTTCCTTTGTTTCCTGGGAGACCTCATCAGAATCTGGAGAGCCAAACCAGGCTGGGAATTCATGTGTAGCATGCAGAGTGTATTTTCATGCTTTGGTTTAAGATCTGCAGCTCATGTTTTTTCTGCAGTAGCACTATTAAAGGAGCAATGTGGAGATTTTAGTGGCATCTAGTGGTGAGGTTGCGAATTGCAACCAACAGCTCACTCCAGCACTACGGAGGGTGAGAGAGGATTAATATGTCATCACGTTTTCGCTTATTTCCCAAATGAGATAACGTATTTACGAAATGCGCTCTGTAGAGCAGTTTGTCCTTTTAGGGCTACTGTAGAAACAACATGGTGAATTCAATTTAATTGGACCTGCGGTGTATGTAGATAGAAATAGCTCATTCTAAGGTAATAAAAACATAACGCTTCATTCTGTAAGGTCATTATACACTATATATGTTTATTATATTGCATTTCTGACAATAGATCCTCTAAAAACCATACATTGGAGTTCCTTTAAAGGAAAAGTTCAGTTAAAGTTGAAAAATGTTTTCATTATTTACAATTGTCTTTTAAAATTAAGACCATATGTTTGATGCCATTGATAGTGTGTTACGAGATGTGATGTGAAATGAGGTTTTGTTTATGCATGTATTGGGTCAAGCTAGCCTGCAGGAGTGTATGTTTAAAGACAGATTTGATAATTTTATCCACAAACTGTACAGTGTATAGACTATACAGCGTGTCATTGTGGCATCTTTTAATGCCTTTTTATGGTGCTTAGTCAAGTTTGTGACAACCACAGGGCAGATTGTTGACCTTTGGTTTCAAAAGCATGAATCTTGTCCTTGATGGTTAATAAAATAAAACATACCAGGACTCACTCAATGGTCAATAAAACCCACAAAGGTTCACTGTATCACAGACATAGACCCTGACCTTGATGTTTGAAAGAAACAAATAAGACAAATGTTGTTCTGATAGGCCTGGATTGGACATTGTGACTTGAATGAGGTTTGATGTATGAAAACAGGCAAAAGTTCAGAGTAGCTGATTTGTGCTCTCTTGATTCAAAAACATTTGATTTCCCTTGTTCTGTTTCTCATGCCACACACACCTACTCGCCTCCTGATCATTTTGGCCACACGCTGCAGGTTAACCTGAAACATCCTTCTAGCTTAAGGTTTCACAAACAATTAAGTTGGGGATGTGGGTAAAGGGCAGTGAATGAGTACTTGAAAAGGCTTTGGTGAAAGGGTTTCCTTGCATTCTGTTAAATATAAATTCAATGATGCTGAATAAATTATTCCAGATACGAAATACACTTCTAGCGTAAATGCCAAGGACATTTTCTGTTCTTTTCTGTGTCTGCTGCAGTCAAACATGATCTCTTTTCTTGTTTTCTTGCAACAATACACAAGTATGAATGTAAAAGTTGTGTGTTTCTTTGCTCTTGTTTCTAAAGCTTCAAGGAGTCGTTCACTTAAAAATTTGGCCCTATTGACTTTCTATAGTAGGAATAAAAACAACTATGGAAAGTCAATATGGGCCAATTTTGAAGTGAACTACTCCTTTCAATTTCAGCAGCACAGTTTTAACTGCAGACTAGAATCAATGCTAATGTGATCCTTATTGGTCCCTTATTGCATTTAAACCCTAAATGGTAAGCTGTAATTGAAAGTAAAATCATTTGTCATATACAATATGTTGATGTGCTTATTGTATTTCATATTCTCTCTCTCTCTCTCTCTCTCTCTCTCTCTCTCTCTCTCTCTCTCTCTCTCGCGCGCGCATATTTCCTCTTAATGGGTGTGACCATGCTTTAATGAAGTCTATTCGTATCGCCTAATGACTTTCTAACCTGCAGCTCACACACGCACAAATGTAAGAGATTTTTCATGTGTAATTTTCAGTAGGACTGACAGATACTATGATGAAGACTCTATGATCTCTATCAGTTTAATTACTGAGGCACTGAGATTATTGGGACCGTTCTGGTCTGTCAGGATGACCTTATAAATTCACCTAAAGAATGTCAGTCATGAAATGCCTTATAGTAAAAATAAACATAGCATTTTTTAACACTAAGCAAATCTTCATGCTCGATTTATAAACTTGTTAAAGCTCACATGGGCGGGCTACACTAAAGATTTATGCATAGTGACTAAATAGTTTAAACTTGAATTGGGCGTATTTATATCAAAACTGTTACTTTCCTTTGTGAACAAACACTGTCACTTGATTGAGACATCTGGTAATCTGCACACTGTTGTACAGATCTTCAGACATTCCGAAGATGTGTGTTACTCATTGGCAATATATTGCAGTTGCTCCTCACTGCAGAACGCGAAATCCAGTGGGCAAGGTTGGATCCAGATCCAGACTCCTCCCATTGCATTGTGATTCGTCGACACTGGATCCAGTCTCCTCCCACTGCATCTTGAATGATCGATTGGTGGAGACGTCATACTCATGTTGTTGCTCTACCATTTCCACATTAAGTAGTAACTAAAGTTATTAATTTGACAGACAAACAAACTTGCTGAAAACAAACTTTATTTATTTCATTTTTTTATTAGATTTAGGTTTAGGGTAAGGGTTTGGGTTAACATATTTAACTGTGATCATTACTTACAGGCGTACACTACATTATGATTACATTGATTAGAGCAAACATTGGCGACCAAGGTTTGCAACTTAACTCTCCAAATTGCGGCTAACACCGTGTCTACACCGGATGCGGCGCGACAAGAGACAATAGTAATCATTTGAACCCATTATACTTTTTAATTTTGTCCACACCGGATATGCATGGTGCTGTGCAACAATCCCATTAGACCAAGCCGTGTGACGCTTCGCATCTCGACGCGTCCGGTGTAGACACGGTGTAAGTATATAAAGTGGGAGGAGTCCGATTTGGATCAAACCACGCACCCTGGGTGTCGTGTTCTGCAGCGAGGACTGTCTCGTATATTGTGCATCCCATGAAGCATTGCTTCCTGTGACCTTTCAACTCACCTTTTCAGTGAAAGTGCACATTCTGACGTCTTGGCCTTTCTTTTTGTTACAGTCATTTTCACTCTCTCTTTGTCTCCCCTCTTTTGAAAGACAAACAGGATGTCTGTACTCTAAGCAAGGACTTGTACGTATATATGATAAGAAAAAGGTTAAACTATTCTGATTAAAATCAATTAACAGCTATTGTCTGCCTAACTGGAACAAATACATAATTACAGCTGATCATAGTCATCATATCTCTTGTTATCCGACTGGTGGATAGCTTGAACTGCTTTCGGAAATGTTCTGCCATTCCTCTTTGTAGATGGCTTAAACATGATTCACATTATCAGTTCATCAGAACGCACTCACAACGCTTAGCTTCTCTGTACACGGTAGATCTAGTAGACATATAGGCATCATTTACTTATACAATTCTTTGTTGATGTCTAATTTATTTTTAATAAATAAATGTCTTAATTTATTTATTTATCTGCATCAAACAAGGTTTTGAATATGTTGATCTCAAACAAGCCTTATTTAATGATTTAAAGCTGCTAATCTGGCAAACGTTGGAAAGTCCAGGGATTAATATTTCCTTACAAACCTTCTATCAAAGCTCTTTTTAATGTCTTGTAAATAATTGTCACTGTTTCGCCTAGAATTTTGTGAGCAGCAGCATGTTCCCATAACGCCTATTTGGTGGATCACCAGTGCGTCATTTCCAAGATTTTACAAATATTACAAATATTGTGTCAAATAATTGTGTAGATCTCCTTAATTCTCATGAAATTGTGTATATTTCAGCCATCTGTCACCCTCATCTCTAGATATTGATATCACCATTGGTCATTAAAAACCTCATATCAGTGCTCCATTTCAGTCGTGGTTTTCTTTCATCATTCCTTTAGTTCCCGCCACTTCACCAAAATCAATTATCCAATGTTTTATCTGTCAGCACATTGTGTTGGAAGATTTATTCACCCACGTATAAGCGCCCACATTTTAATTTAAGATCCAGTCTATTGGACTCATGCAGACTCATGTATGGGGGAAGTGGATTATAGACCAGCGAAAAGGAAATTGAATTTCCTTATGAATATGTGATTGACTTGATTTTGGTTTAGTTTATGTGACCGTGGTTGCGTATTAATCATACAGGGAGGGAACACATGGAACGGGATGATGGCAAAAATACCAGTGACCAGCTGCCTGCACAGAGAGGTCAGAACCCTGAAACGCACACACGCATGCCTGTATGCCATACCATTATGAACCATAATAGCACAGCCATATGGCTTATGTACTCAAGCCTTAGTTACAGCATATTGAAATGTGCTATTGTATGCATGCATCTCGGTAAATGTGGCGGTCGTAGTTGTATGGTAAAACAGTATAAATGTGATAAACACCTGCAGATCTTGTGTGTGTGTGTGTGTGTGTGTGTGCGTTCATGTTTGTATATCCCGGTGGGGACCTAAACCTGAATACACACCAACACATGGGGACTCGTGTCACTGTGTGTGTGTGTGTGTGTGTGTGTGTGTGTGTGTGTGTGTGTGTGTGTGTGTGTGTGTGTTTGTGTGTATGTGAATCTAATGGACTATATGAGTCACACTCTCTCTCGCTCGCTCGCTCTCTGTCTGTCTGTTTCTGTCTGTCTGTCTATTCATGTGAATCCGACAGACCTGCCCCCTAACAGCCACCCAGCACGGTGACTTTACTCCATCCACCAATTGCTATTTTTGTCCTTAGTTCATCTTTAATGGCTTATATAATTCACTAATTTTACATTTTATTTAGATTGTTTAGAATTCTTGCTTTTGCAGCCAATTCATATAAATGTTTTTATTAATGTTACGTGTGTGTTTATACAAATGTATTTTTAGCGTGTGTGGGTGTGTGTGAAGTCTGTTTTTTGGAATTCGCACTGCTCGTGTGCTGCTCTCTCTCTTTCTCCTCCGTCAGCCTCAGCTTTTCTTAGCTTTGAATTCGACGCTCACTTCCACAAAGGATTTGTAAAACTCAGCTCAGATTGAGGATGACTGAAGAGGGAGGCTTTGGGTTTGCTTGTATAATCTCTTGTCTTGATCAGTTGTTGGGTTGTGGTAAAGAGAGCTGCTGGTCACGGATCCACTGCCTCTTTCCTCTCTCTGAAGCAGACCCATTTATATATAGCTACAATGCACAGAGCTGACAGGGAATATGACATGAGTAATTCAATCAAGAGAAAAGAAGGACAAGATTCTAACTGGCTGACTTTCTCTCCTCCGACCCCTGAGGGGTTTTCCTATTACTGCCGTGCTTGGTTTATTACTGAACATTTTGCAACTGCTTTTCTTTTCTGCTTAGCTTCAGCCTGAGAGAGTCAAATCTAAAAACGGACTGTAACAATTTAGTGCATTTTGAGGTCATATCTATCTTTGTCTGGCAGTGCTGTCGAATCGTAGCCTCTTGATGGCCATAATTCTCCAAAGCTGCTGTTGTTACAGTTACAGATAGTTTGAATTATTAATACATATGTGCCGTGCACTCTAAAAATTGATTTGTTGAATTTACTTAAAAAAGCTGCGTCAAGAGGTTCCACCCAACAATATTAGGTAATTTGAACAAATAACACTTTAGTTGTATGAACAAAATTAATTTAAGTAATGTTGACAAAACTTTTTTGAGTAAATCCAAACCATTCCAGTAATTTTAAGTTAATTGAACTCAATATTTATCCTTCTCAATGGTACTTTTTGTTGTAATACATAAACATACAGATTTACCGCATGTAAGTCAAAACACAATGAGCAAATCAGATGAGAGGCATCTCAGTACTGGCATTAGCTCAGTTAAAGCTCATTGAATGATGCAATAGACATCATGGGCGCTTTAACCTCTCACAGCCTAAGCATATGTACCACTCTTCTAAACAATGGTAACCCTAAAACTAAAAAAATACAACAAACTCTTTTAACCTCAAAGATAAATGAACATTAAGCACAAACAAGTCTTTTTTCTTGACTGAAAAACACTTAAAATAACACTAAATTTCGAAATTTACTGCCTAAATGCAGTCTTACGCAAAGCATGCTGGGAACTGAAAATCCCCCTCAACCAGTCATGTTGAATTAACTTGTTTATATTAAGTAAACGCAACAATTTTGCGTTCTACTCAACAATGTTAAGTTGACCAGTCATACACTTGTTAAGTAAAGCTGACAGATCTAAATTTGTAGTATAAATAACAGTTAACTTACGTTGTTAATTCAGTTACTTGCATTCTTTATGTACTGTGAACAAGGATGGGTTAAGTAAAACCAACAGCAGCGACAGTTAATTTTTTTGATTGACTTTGCTATTCAAGCAGTCACTCACTCGTGCATCGGCTTCTCTTATGCTGCCAAACACAGCATGAGCAAAATTAAAGTCCCTCTGGCAACTTTATAGCCTTTCTCTCATCTTGTACGAAAAGAAGATGCATTTTTAAAAGATTTATCTGTGTGTGACAGACACTGCTGAAAGAAAAACAGATGAATGTCCATCCATTTATACATTTCAATTGACAGTAAATTGTCAGATATGTCAGAGTTGCATTGTATTGACGGGTGAATACAGTAAAGAAATAGTTCATTGATAAATAATAATTATTTTATTCAATTATTTATTTTTTTATATATTTTAAAAATAATTTTGTTAACGTGCCCTCATGTTGTTCCAAAACCTTCCAAAAAATTCTGTGAAAAAGAGAAAATCGCTCTCAGTCACAATTCACTTTCATGAAAAGCAGCATGAACATTTCTACAGAAATTAATTTCTTTATTAAATAAAACATCTAAGAAATTACTATAAAGATATAGTATGTAAGATTTTTCACAGTGCACTAGCATATTTTCCCAAATGTTTCCATTCCAACAATGTTTAAATATAGAGAAATTATTCAGTTTAACATCCCTCCTCCCTAACGCTGGATTCACACAGTCAGCGTCAACATTTCTGAATAGAGGGTAAACGCTTCTCATTTACTTTGAATGGGTGACGTCATGCGTTGCCGAACTGAATTGTGGGTCCGTCAGCGTCGCTTCACTGGCATTGCTTGTGGCAAGAAGTTGAACATTTCTCAACTTTTCAAGCGCCAACGCAGGCGTCAGCCAATAAGATCGCCTTATAACCTAGTGCAGGCACTAGCCAATTGCGTTTATGCAAGACCGGAGAACAATTTGACTGTCTGTTGTCACGATGACGATCGCGTAGGCCACGCTCCAGACACGCCCTTCGTTTAGCGTTGACGCTGATGTCTCGTGTGTATCCAGCGTAACATCCTCGGGTTCATTCAAAGCTCTTTCACCGCACTATCAAGCTGCACCTTTGTTATCGTTTTGAATATGTCACCTCTAGTTGCGAAATTTACATACTGTGGCTTTAAGGACATGAACGTCAACAAAATCCACTCAATTTAATTTGACTTGAAATTCATTATGCAGTTGTTACTTCTATACTTATTGTTTTATCACACTGTATCTGAATATAAGCATCAGACAACATAAGGCTAAGCATTCACTGACTCAGTGCTTGAAGAAAGACTGATCTTTTCAGATTTTTTTTCTGTTGGCATCACTGATTTCCTTCCATCTGTGACTAAGAACATGTCTCTTGTGCTTGGCATGCTGCAGTTGGGTCAAGATCACCCACTGAAAATTGATCGGTACACTTGCCAGGTACTGTATTTAGACTCCTGCAAACCTCAGATGGAAATGTTTGTTAACAAATAAAAAATCAAATGATAAAACATATCAGAGCTCATGAACTGCTTTATATGGTTCTTTGCCATTTGTTGTAGTTAGCTTGTATGTTTCCACCCGCTTTTGAGAGATTGTCCCTCTTTGATACTTCAGACAATGAAATGTAACTCGACGTGTTTCTGGGGAACCAGTTTTACCTGTGAAATGGACATGCACAAGAGAGGCAGCTTATCTGATAATGAAATGCAACTGAATGACCTATGAGAGGTTTATTGCATGGCTCACAGCAAGACCTGTGTAATATATTATTTTTCAGACAAATATGTAAGCATGATTTTTAAAAAGTAGCTCGATCTGCGCTAGAATTATAGCATGTTAACCATAACCGTAAATCCTCTTCTCTTCTTTATCTTACTTATCAAGCTCTGTTTGACCTGATGCCTGTAGTACATGACTAAGAATTACAGAAATATCTTGACAACAGAAAAATCTTGTAAATACATGCAGCTGAATTAAGCATAAAATAAAGACAAATATCCCACTAAGTCTAATTCCAGCCAAAGAACACTATTACAAATTAACCATTCAACAGCGTATGAGGAATGTTGTGTGTGTGCTGCTCAAGGCTGATTTCTATTCTCCTCTGCTAGAAGCTGGACAAAAGCCCCAGCTCTCTATATTTCTGTCTTCGCCTGACTGATTCCACTGCAGTATAGCACAGGGAGACATTTTTCTCTTCCTCTTGTTCTCTGTAGTTGTTTGTCCCTCTTTCTCATTCTTCATCTCATTCTCAGCTAATCTTCAGTCTCATTCACACCCATTCATCTTTCTTCCTTGCTTGCTAAATCAATTGTTCTTTATTTTGCCGGTGTCAATTTTTGACACGATTTGTTTAGACTAGTTTTCTTACATTTTCTGTTTCATGTTTCAATACAATTTTTCTTTCCGTTTCACAACTTTTAGATTTTGGTAACTGCCCACATGAAAAAAAAACTTTAGTATTTACTATAGGAAACTGAAGTAAAATTCCTAAATATTTTAGTATGTAGTTAATTAAAATATACTATAGTGTACTACAGTATGCTACAGTTTACTATAACAAACGCTATCGTATTTTTATGTGGGTGGTGGTGTTTGTTTCTTTCTTTCTTTCTTTATTTGCATCTCCTTCTTCCAATCGTCTTTCAACTCCATGGATTCTGCTTTTTTGACTGAATGTTGACCTCAGTCATTTTCTGGTCTGGAAAGATGACTGAGACCTCTTTCCCTTCAGCTATTCTATTTTTTTTCAATCTTGCACACACACACTTACAGTCTCTCTCCCTCCAGTTCTCTTATTTACCATTCTTTCTCTCCCTCTTTCTAATATGCTTTTGAAATCCCTCTCTTGATTTTGCTACAACAGTCTGGGGAGAGACACAAAAGTCCTTAAATATTCTTTTTCCGCTTTCCTTTAGGCAGTGGAATTTATGGTAAATCTCTCTCTTTCTCTTTGCTGCACTGAATTGGCTGTAATCTTCCTTCAATCTTTCTCTCTCTTTTCCTCCACCCTGAACCCATGATCACAGTGATGTTCCAAGTCTTAAGTGGAGCTGAGCGCTCGTGTAATCAAATTCCCAATGGTTTACCACATCACCGCGGTTACAGTCAGATGTGCAAACTCATGACCCGTGAACCCCACCTTGGATTTGGGACAAGGCTGGTCACTGAGAATGGTTACCCATAGGCCAGCATTCTTCTCATAAGCTTTCAGCAGTGACTTGGTTTGATTCTCTTAGAAGAAAAGTGACTTCTCATGTTGATTTGGCAATCTTGTATATCAGCGCTTGTTTGTTTGTATGTATGCGTTTTTGAATGTCTATACCGGCTTATTTAAATGGATAGTTCACCAAAAAATGAAAAATTTGTCTTCATTTACTCATGTAATTTCATACCTGTATAAATGACTTTGTTCTGATCAGAGCCATTGAGAGAGAGAGTCTCGTCAGCTTCGTTGACTCCAATGGAACAGTTTTTTCACAGCAATAGAGGCTCTCAATAGTTCCTGGAAGTTACTAGTAACGCATGGAGCTGCGACTAAACAGACCAACTGAGGTAAACTTCTAACCCATTTAAAGACGAAAGCCATTTAATGAATAAAAAAATGAAAGAAATAAAGCATTTAAAGAGAAAACATAACTTCCTGGAACTATCTGAAGGCTCCATGAATCACGTGACGCTCCAGCGTTTTGGACTTCCGTTGGCAGAACTCTCTCTCTCAATGGCTCTGGTTCTGATGAACACAGAGAAAGACATTTGGAAGAATGTTAGCAATTTTCAGTTCTGGGACATCATTGACTACCATAGGAAAAATTAAACGGTAGTCAAAGGTGCCCCGAACAGTTTGTTTTTCTTAAGTTCTTCAAAGTATATCATTATGTGTTCAACAGAACAAAAAAATTACAATATTTTTTTCTACTATGGTAGTGGATAATGTCCCAGAACTGAAAATTGCTAACATTCTTCCAAATATCTTTCTTTGTGTTCATCAGAATAAAGTAGGTTTGAAACAATCTGAGGGTGAGTAAATGAAGACAGAATTTTCATTTTACTTGCAAACCTGCTGCAAAACTACAGCAAAGTTTTACAGTGTATCCCTTTATTTTAAATTGGATTTTCCATTTTTCTATTTGCATTTTTTGTGCATTATGGTCCTGTGTTTGGAAATATTTATGCATTTCCTTTGTCTTTTGTATGTGTGTGTGCGCATCTTAACCCACATTTGTATTAATTTCATTCAGTAATAGGATGGACTGCGCTGGACATTTTTACCATTTGATTGTGGACTGAATATTTACTAGGAGGAATGAATCAGCAGGGACCTGACAATATAACTTGTGACTTATGTTCTTAATTGTATCTTTTAAAGTTTTCAAAAAAATTCATTTTGGAAGAGTATGCTGTGATCTAATGTCACCGTATGTTTCTGCCTTCTCACACACTTGCCGTGTTTGGTGCAAAACAGTGCAATACCTTGAGATATTGATTTTTTTTCTTCCCAACTCTAATCTTTATAGCAGCGGCATGTGGAAATGAATAAAAAACTGACTAGAGAAAACACTGATGAGATACAACATTTAAAATCAATGTGCCGTGTCGGAGGGTTAAGTATATAAAATAATCACTTTCAGACTGAACAGACCCATTGTGTCGCATCTACTTAGATTTGCTTTTTTTATATATTTTTTTGTGGTCACACTTTTGCACTTCAGTTCATTATAATTGTTGGTTTAGCCCCATTATTATAGATTTTTATGATTTAAAATCCCCATTAAATGAACTCCCTAATGAACTGTCTTTAACACCCTGTTTATGTGCATATTTACTATGCCACATTAGCATTCTGTTCATTTGAACGCATCACCAAATTGTTGCTTGTTCCGTTAACAATGGTAATGAAAACCCTTTTCTTTGTTTGTGAGGGTTGCCAGACTTTTTATTTCCAAACTGTGTGGAACAGCACAGAAGCATCGTGTAAATGAATTGCATCTGTTTGGCTCATCGAGCTAAATCAGAAGTCTAGCAACTTCCTCCAGAATAAATGAGAATAAATGTTTCACTCAGACACATTTTGGATAAGACGTTTCCTTTAAATATATTAGAAAAAGGTTGTTGTTTTGAGCGCTTACTACGTATGAGAGAGCGTAAGGTTAAAATTAGTATGTGTATTGTATTACAATAATGATGCTAGAGGAACCTCTAGTGCTCCACTCCACTAGTTATCTAGACTTGTTGAAGTATCGATGAAGTGGATTTATCTGATGCCAAGAGTCATTAATGGATGGGCACAAAGCCAGGATTAAAGGGTGAGATCTTAACTCACACTGTCCAATCAAAGCGCTCATTTCTGGAAAACACTTAACAACTGCTCTTGGCATTACGTCTTTGAATTGATAATCAAAAGCGCAATCTTGTACAATTTGGACATTTGCAGTGTATCCTGTTTCCAGGCTGTTAAATGTGTTTCTAAATGATGTGATGAGGTCACTAATTGTGCTTGGTCAGTTCAACTTTGAATGAATTGCTCTGTAGGGAAATGAGCAATCTCATGCGAAAGGAATATGAGACAAGGCTGTGGAAAACTTCTTTTTAAGACATCAAGTATGAGAGGTGAGGCTATATTGTGAATATACTAACAGTGTATTATCAGGCCTTTTTTGTTTTTATAGAATACATAAACAATATGAAATTAATATAAATCATAAAAAATATAAAATTGTGTATTTAAATTTGAGTTTAAATCTGTAATAGTGCTGTCAAATCGTTTAATCGTGATTAATTGGTATTTTAGGTTTTAAACAAACATGGTCAAAAAGAGGCAAAAGTTACAGATTAGTGCTGTCAAAATGATTAATCGCGATTTATTTCTATAATTTGTGTGTGTGGCATGTATATTTATGTTTATATATATATACTGTATATATATATATATACATATACATATATGTATATATGTATATAGCCTATTTATGTGTAGTATATATTTATATTTATACATCATATAAATGTTATTTAAATATAAATGGTTGTATATTATATGCATATATATATTTTATAAATTTGTGAATATTTGCTTTGTATACTGTACATGTATGTGTGCATTTTGATATACATATAAATATAGACTGTTTCAGCGGCAACAACCTAAACAAATGTTATGTGGCCCAAACTTAACTTCCGGTAGACCTCCACAAAAAACCTACAACTGTTGAGTAGATTTACATTAATTTAATACAATTAATATCCAATAAAATATTAATATGAATGAATAAAAATTAAATATATAATAAATTGTTAACTTCAGGCCAGCGCAGCATAAATAACAGCTATTTATAGCAATATTGTTTGTAAATGCTGAATACGCAGCACAACTTGTCTGCACAGTTTACCAGCTGTAGGTATTTCTTGGACTGATATTTGATCCGGTTGGATTGCTTTAGCAGGGTCAGTCTTCAAGTGGGGAGAGAGGTCAACTCTCAGGGTCGGGTCAGTCTTCAAGTGGGGAGAGAGGTCAACTCTCAGGGTCAGACCAAGGTGAATGACTTAAAAGCGCTGAGATGTTCTGACTACAACCGCCACCCTCCAAAAAAGTCTGCATACTCATTCGGGTAAAGTCAACACAATATGCCACAGTTTGTTGAACATAGATGGTTGTTTATTAACTTGAGCTTTTTAGCGGTGATGTCTCTATATATATGATGTATATATAGCTTGGCTTCTTTTATAGGCCCTTGTGTGTATACAACCATGAGCCAACCCAGCAACACCGTAATTAGTGTGCCTGACCCCAGGGTCACCAGAAGCGGTCCTGCGTTGATAGCACCTGGGCAGGTAACTGAGGACACTCCATCAGCACCCTTTCAGATTTCATGGAGCATTGCTCTTGATGAGAGAGGGAAATGGATCGTGAGCACTCATATTGAGGGTCAGTGTGGTTTGCCAGGACTGTGTGAGCAGGAATTTTGATCTAGTCTTGCCAAATGAACACTAAATGCCCCTTTTAAGAGACGTAATTCCTTTGGATGGTAACACCTTTGGCACATTGCCTAATGCGCCCGACCCTCCTCCATCTACAATGAATTTTTGTGGTAAGACAATGTGTCATTATAAGGCTCATGGGCTTAAGCGACTGGACCAAAATCACATTGGCTGATACTGTAAGGTAGAATTTTGTGTTAAGCAAAGCTAACAGATTTTGCTCTGTTAAAGAAGTTTGACAATGCCTCACAAACAGATCTGGGCTCATACATTTTATTTGTCGCTATGCCACTAACATGTCTGTAAAGGGAAACTTTCAGAATACAAAGCATTTCCAAATTGGCTGTGGATCGAGTGTGAATCTCCATGAAATGCCAGGCACCTTTCTGGCTAAGAATAGCCTAGTCTTTGACGTCAAACACGGCTAAATATGTAGAGATTTCTAAACAACAAAAAAGCTTTTGAAAAATTTTATTCATCCACTATTTACTGTGAATATTTCTGGATAAAATGAATAGAACTCAGCCAGGTGTATGTAGGTGTATGTTTTTCCTGGTACCAAAAATACATTTTTATTACAAGAACATTTTATTACATTGTTGCTGTTTTTTGCCATTCATTTTAAGGAGAGATCTGTACTAACTTCATCTAAACTGGTAAAAAATACAAAGTTTTAATAGTAAACTATGCCATGAGTTGTTATTTCATTCCATTTCATAAAATCTAATATAAAAAATGTAATCTAATATTGAAAAAAACATGTATAAAATCATTCTCTGTCTCCTGTTGATCTCCATGGTCAGTATTTATACTTGTAGTATTTGTATTTTCAGTATTTGTTTTGAGAATAGTTTACAGAACCACATAAGACACATTGTGTGTCTTGCAAGGTCTATAATGCCTGGAGATAGCCAATTGTTAATGTCGCCATTAATCTCAACGGCAGTTGCTGGCCGACGTCTTCCCCCAATGTAGCCTGCGTCGTGCCATCTTTTTTTTGAGCCAATCACCTGAGCCCTACTTCATGATCGTGCACATCCCCAAATCCTTCATTAGCGACTATCCTGATTTGCAAGGTGAAAAACAGCGGAGAGAAAAACATCTACTAGCATTGCAAACTGTACATGCTAATAATCCAAACCCTGAACTCTTATTTTGTCTTCCTATTGTGTATTCCCCTCAGAAACTTACGGGCATAAGCGGCAGACATCAGAAATACAGGAGTAAGAATAGTGCTCGCTCAGAGTCTGTTGTGCGGGTTGGCATTCAGGGTTGAGTTGAATTCTGATTGGTTGTCATTGTGATTGCATGGTCTTGTGAATACCCGAGGAGTCTGCAAATGTGAAGGTATATCATCCCATGCATGTCAATGGGTAAGCGGTTTAATCATCTGCGGTTTGCCAGAAAAACAGGTACAAATTCTATAAAACCAGAATATGAAGACAGCCAGAGGTAGGCTGAGAAAATATAAATTGAGGAACATGATGAAACAATCCTAGACAAAGATCTGTTATTGTGGAAACTGAATAAATATAATAACAGCTATTAGAACACATCTGGCTTTCGGATGGTCACACGCTTGGCACTGTGATTGAAAACATCAGAAACAGCTGTTCATCACACATCAATGTGTTTAGTTTATAGGAAAGTGTGATGTATGTTTTTCTTGTAGCCACTATATTCATTTTGATATCTGCACATAAGCAAATCAAGGTTTTCCATTTGTTTAGTCACCACATCACCACGAGGATGTGCTTGTGTGTGTGTGTGTGTGTGTGTGTGTGTGTGTGTGTGTGTGTGTGTGCGTGCGTGCGTGTGTGTGTGTTTATCAGTCAGGGGAATGAGATTGGTTAGTTATGATCAGGTGTAGTTTTGCTTGAATTGAGGTCTTTCTTCTGTGTCACTGAGCTATTTAAGGCCCAATAACTTACTTCATTACTATCACTTGAGCTTAATTACTCACTGCCCGTGGCGCAGCCATACAGCCAGGTGTATGGAGCTAATTAACAGTCAGTAATTCATTTGCTAAGGAACAAAAACGTGAGGAATTGCACCTTAAATTAGCATTGTGAACTTTCCCCAGCCCCCAGGGCCAAACAAACATACAGAAACAACATACTGTAGTTGTAATGTACTAAATACAGTATGTGCATGTATTGTTTGGATATAAATAAAATATAATATAATAAGTGAGGATATGAGAAGTCCAAAGTTCGAGCCCTGCTTACACATATATATTTTGTAAATTATGCAAACCTGCAAGCAAGCACTTAGTTTCATTAGACAAATGTTTCTCTTTTAATTCCACATAGAGCCGGAATGTGTGAACTGGAACAAAAATCCAAACTGGGAATGTCATTCCAGACCCCGGTTTAGACATCTTTTATATGTGAATGTGTGGCGGTGTGCCATGGATTAGTGTGTCTTCAGAGGTGAAGGTATTAAACAGGTAATCCAATGAGAGAGATGCTGGGCAGCAGTAAACTTTACCTTCTCACACAGCAACTGTTAAATCTTTCCCCGCCATTGACGAGTCCGTCATTTAAAATCCAACGGTTCCCCGCTAAAGACTAGTTATTACGGCAATCAGTGTTTGTACTGTTGTACTGCAGGTGGCGCTGTTACACATCTTTGGAAAGAACATATATATTTGATCTGTTTTGGGGGTAAATATTTGATCTGTTTTTAATAATTTTTAATCTAATCTGGGCGGAGTCTTTAACAAAAAAGCTAATTATGCATTTTTTAAGAAACCGTACCCATATTTAAGAGGTGATAAAAACTAACAAATGAAGATAGAAGAATACGGCTTCTTTTGTTTTTAAAGCAGAGACACTGTTCTTTCATTTGATATATTATTTGTCCATATATTCTATACAGAAGATGTACTGTGAGCCATTACATTTTAGTGAAAATGTTCAAAAATGCTGACGCTGACTGGCAATTTAAAAAAAAGGCTGGCAGGGAAAGAGTTAAAGGTCCGGTTGAACTTGAAGAGTATTTAGTTTGATCACATTTATAAAAGATAGATACAGTTGTTCGATTATTTCCGAAAACATACGACATCCTGGGGGTGTGCGGGGGAAGGAACTAAATCACGAGCACAACAATATACATCATCGCATTATCCCTGCATAACTGTTTTGATTCACTATAGGGCAGTTTCCCGGACAGGGATTATCTTAAACCAGGACTAGGCTTTAGTTAAATTAGGATATTTAAGTAGTTTAAAAAAACGTACCTTATAAAAAACATTACTGGTGTGCATCTCCAGACAAAACAATTGCACTGATATATTTAGCAAATACAGTGCAAATTGTTTTCGATCAAGACACCTCTAACATTTAAATTAGTCTGGGACTAGTCTTAAACCCTGTCTGAGAAACCGTCCAAGTTTATCTTGTTTACATTATGCATGTACGCGCCGATTGCCAACAAAACACAGACATATGACTTAGTTTCACTTACCGCGTGCAGTTGTCCTGCATCTTTTAGAGCTGGGACCACTCCATCTAGCAAATCCAGCATTATATCCACCGTTTATATAACATCCAGCATTGAGATGCTGTGAACAAACAAACACAGCTCAACTTCTCTCACTCACTATGCAAAAGTAACGAGCTGCAGCTGCAGGCCCACAGTGCAGCCAATCTTAACGCAGCGCAGGCAATCTTGATGGTAGGCGGGTCTTCCTATCTCTAGTTGGTTGACGCGTGGGCGGGCTATTTCTGTCGACTTGCCGTGGGCGTGCTTTTCCGGGAGAATTGCCCAAAAAAGGACTAAGAAACAGGAACGGTTTTTCATGTCCGAAAAAAAACTTTCCGAAACCTATATGAACCTTGGGAGAGTGTATCGAGCACAGAAATACTAAGTAATACGTCCAACTCATTTTTTGTCAAGTTGACCATGTTAAGCATGAGAAGCCAGCACGTTTAACATAAAGAAGTCAGAATGCATGAAACAGCGTTAAATCCCCCCTTTAAAAAGTCCTTCTAATAATCTACTGTTGAAATCAAGACATTCTTTCACTCCCTCTCCCTCTCGCTGGGTGTCTTCTCGTATGATTAAGGATTAACCTTACCCAACACACACACACACACGTGTGCCATGTGGCTATAATAGATAAGGCAGCTGTTGATTAGCGCTATGAATGTCACCTTTGATAGCAAGCATTGAGACAAGGGTCAGAAACAGACTGCTTAGATTTCAAGCAGTCTCTCGCCCCACTTTCTCTCTCTCTCTATCGGCTGCAATCTGAACTGTTGTAAATAGCATTTGAGCTTCTGTATTTTGTTCATTTTAATTTGTAAAATGTAAAAAAAAAGATTCGAAATAGTTTTTAGCAGTCTGCCATTAAAAGTCTTATAAGAGCAGTGAAGTTGCTGGTTCTAAGATTAATGTGGATTACATTCTGTGTTGAGTAGGTCTATTAGAGCCTTGTCGTGGGACTCGAAGATTGTTATTAGAGGCAACCTCACCTAAAAATTAACATCTGAGGCTAACTTTATTTAACTTGACCTGTCTTGTGGTGTTAATTACAACAAGTAACAAGTTACTTAAAATATTTTATACACACAAAAGAAATCTTAATGGCTAAATTTGTGAAGTATATTCTAATTACAGCAAAGACATTTGTGCTTTGGTTCATCGGTGATGTAATTTATGCCATTATGCGATGTTAGAGATTAAAAACCTCATGATGTTTAATTTCAGGCATCTTTTAAAGTTTTGTTCTTCAGGCAGGGATTCCTGGAGGCAGGTATATTCTAACAACCTGTTCATTGATGTTAGACTGTTGAGACTGAGCTGTACCTGGCAGCAAGTGTCAGATCCTGTTTTAGAGCTACAAAGAAACGCGTGTGCTTAGCCGCAGGTTCAGACTTCAAGCCTAAAAGTAAAATCAGATCTCAGTAGACCATATGCTAAAATACAGTATGCTTCTCTAATAACTACGAAAGCCACACATGAAAAAATTGACAATTCTTCTGTATTGAAGAATGCATTCTTTTTGTCCTTTAGTCAGCTTTGTTGACCCATGACCCATTTATGTATTTTTCTAGGATGCTTAATAGGTTGACCTGTCTGCTAAATGTCAAGTAGCTGATGGACCACAGCCTAATTAAAGGGATACTTCACCCAAAAATGAAAATTCTGTCATAATTTACTCATTCGAGTTGTTCCAAATCTGTATAAATTTCTTTGTTCTGATGAACACAGAGAAAGATATTTGGAAGAATGCTTATAACCAGACAGATTTTGCCCCCCATTGACTACCATAGTATAAAAAATACAATGGTAGTCAATAGTGCCCCAGAACTGTTTGCTGTCCTACATTCTTCAAAATGTCGTCTTCTGTGTTCAACAGAACAAAAAAAAGGATAAAGTAATTTTTCCTACTATGGGAGTCAATGGGGGACAAGATCTGTTTGGTTTTAAGCATTCTTCCAAATGTATTTCTCTGTGTTCATCAGAACAAAGAAATTTATACAGATCTCGAACTCGAAGGTGAATAAATAATGACAGAATTTTCATTTACAACGTTTTATCCAAAAATCTCCCTTTTAGCTAGTGACATGTGAATGTTTATGAATTTATTTTTGTGAAACTTGCAGACTTTTGGTAAATACCTGCATATTATATATCATTGTTACACACACACAGAGACCAGCGTGTTCAGCCATAAGGCTCTTTTGCAAGAAACTGAGAATAATTCAGGACTTTGTCTTGCTTGGCTAACCCACCTATTAATGTCCGGTGCCATGTACTGTACAGTGTATCGTATTTTATTATGTGTGATTTCATCATTTAAATATTTTTCCAAACCTTCAGCTTTTCATTTTACCAGCTTGTGTCTGTCTTAAAATAAGTGAAACAAGATCTTAATTTTTTTCCTGAACTTTTCTTTTCCTTTTAGAATCTTAACAGTATAGAAATACAGGCTGCAATGTAACAGTCAGATGTTCCATAGTCTCACCAACACCCCCCTCTCAACACTCTGATTTGTTTTGGCAAAGTTGTATCCCATCTGAACTGTCAATATTAGAAGAATTTTGTTTCACATAGAATAATCATGTCACAAGTATCTATGGAAACTTTAAGTATTAACAATCATAAAATATGCATTTAAAATAGACTTTTTAAAAGAGCTATACTGAATGATAACCACGCTCTTGTTTTTTTTTAAAGAAAGAAGTTAAACATTTTACTGTTGTTGTTGTATGTTATGTTATTGTATTTAATATTTACATTTCTGATTTCTATGCATTGCTAGCCGAGTCTTTTTTCATCAGTTTGGACCATTTTTGTCATGTCCACAGTGGGAGATAATAGCTGCCATTTTATTCATATATTCATACTCGAAGTAATTCATTGTGTGTATGTGTTTTTGTTTGACAGTAGAGGTAGAAAGCAAGTGGTGGGTTTGGGATTTCCTTCTCATCATTTTATTCTAAAAGTTATGAATGTCAAATCTGAGAAACGGTATCATATTAAATATGTCTTTTGATTGACAGTTTGTCAATCAACTGGCTTGGGAAGCAACAGTTGTCATGTGTGTTTAAGTGTGTGTGACTAATCTATCTGTCAATAACTGCTCATTTATTTTAGCCTGTTAATGGACACTGTGACTTCCACAAGCTATGATAAATGTCTGCCCTGTCATGAAGAAGTGTATCCAGATGATGTGTGTGTCGGAGATTTTGACTGTTTTCTCTTTAATGAGCACACACGAATACCTTCATTTGGCCTTCAGAAGATCTGCTGACAGAT
Organism: Triplophysa rosa; assembly: GCF_024868665.1. Lineage (NCBI taxonomy): Eukaryota > Metazoa > Chordata > Actinopteri > Cypriniformes > Nemacheilidae > Triplophysa > Triplophysa rosa. Next base: position 23,160,081 of record NC_079890.1, read on the forward strand.
TCATCTGTCTCCTTTTCGCATACATGGGCACACATACAGAGGCATTATACATGATCTGATACATTCATGAAATACTAAAAATGAACATTTATTTAGTTGAATTGTCCCTTGTACCTTCCCATGCAATTAAAATCCAATTGGATCATTCCAAGCTTTAATGAATGAATGAAAGCACCATAAAATACCAAAAAGTAGTTATGAGCTTTGAAACACACTGTAGAACAGAAAATCACAAACTACGTTCTGACCTGGGTTTTTTTCTACAAAAGAACATCAGGGATGTTTAAAAAAACTTGAAACTTTGAAATTTTTTTGGGTGAACTATTACTTTAAGCTTTTATTCGAATGACTATTTTAATGTCATTAAGTTGCGTTGACATACATTTAGCAAAAGGCATCATAGCACCATAGAAGTATTAGTGAAACATTACTTTATTGAAAGATGTAATTGTTTAGAGTGAATCAAATTTACATGAGTTTTTTCATTTATTATTTCTCATGGTTCTTATACACACTATTCAGTCTGGATGTGTGCATGCATGAATGAAGTCTTGATTGGTGAGTGTCATCTTGGCAATCTATGAGAATTCAATGTCTTCGCTGTGCTTTCTCAATAGCTATTAACATTTTTTGATAATGATATTTGTTACCTACGCTGTCACGATTTTCTTTGTAACATAGTAACAATTATAATACTAATGGTTCCCATAGAAAAAGCGCTTAAGTCAGCCTTATTTAAAAACAGGGTCCCCATGAATGTATTTGCAAAGCTTATTTGCATGCATAGGAGCATCTTTTTCTCTTCTCATAAATGTCTTTGGTAGCAATAATATCACTAACATATCAAAACTTCACATATTTGCACATATCTGTTTTATACATCCCTTTGTTTTGTTTTTGTATGTATTTTCCTGTTTAGGTGGCATACTGATAAGTCTACCTGTATCAGTAATTTAGTAAGAACATTATTTTTGTCTGTGTCATTTAGCAATTTGGCTCATTCTGGGCCATAGTTTATAAATATCAGCATGATTACTACTCAGCATGATTTTTATGAGAGGATTTGAATGCGAACATGCGTGAGTCAATGCGCACAATATTCATCAATAGATAATCACTGAAGCACGTCTTAATCACGCGCAGTGATCCTCCTTCCATTGCCGTTGTTCCCAACCGTCCATTCACGTCTACGTTACAGTTTGCTTGTTATTTGGCGTGAGATTTGTTTAGTTGGGCAGAGTGAGAGCGTGAGAGAGCCTGAAAGCGTGTGCGTGAGAGCTTGCAACCCTGACCTCCTGATTGAGCAGACGCCTGATGCTAGATGCTCTAGTGATAGGGGAGGGGCCATGCATACTCGGACGCTCCACTGCGTTATCGATTCATCGTTTTAACAACAGTTCAGCTAGAAAAAAAAAGAAAGTAAATGCTGTCCACACCACAGTGAGGTAAAAATGGGCTAACTGTCAACAATGAGAATTTAATCATTTGCTCGAGCTATAAGCATAACAGTGAAAATGAAGTCAATTTATCACAAATTTAATAAAATGGAAAAAGAGGAGAGGCATTCATTCTTCTTGCTTGGCCAAGTCGCACTTTCAGAGTAATCATAAAAATGAAGATTTATGTCAGAAACAACTGTAATTACATTTAAGGCTTTAAGAATAATACAGAATCAACATGTTGCAAGTCAAACAAATGCTGGTACTTAATAGAACATTGCAGAATCAGATTCTGTGCACTGATTCACATATGGTAGCCTATTTACATTTATACAAATTTCAATGGTTAAAAAAATGGGTTTACCTTCAAGTACAGTCATTTTATTTATATTGCATGTAGTCAAGTTTATTACCAGTTAATGTATGTATAACTGTGGAATATGTGTTAGCCTAATAATGGCATCAAAGCTATAGCAAAGTCACAACGCTTGAACATTTTCTTTGAGGTCTATTCTGAGACGGACCTTTTCAAGTCATTTTCAAGGCATGCTCATTTTGGATGTAGCCAAATGTGAACTAATTCTGTCGCTAATAGAGAATATTGTTTCGTTTATACAAGCCAAAGTGTTTATTTTTTTGTACATGCAGTTACTAAATGCCATTAGACATTTACAACAGGCTTGTGTAAATTGGATTTGCATTTGATTATTGCAAAAGGCTTCAGAAGAACAGTCTAGTGAATTAAAATAACATTCAATTTCCTAAACACAAAAAAGTCAGTTAAATATCAAATGGAAGACCAGGGCGATGTAAGCGAGTATGACAGGGCTCTACTTTCACTCCATTAATATAAAGCACAAGTTGGATGTTTAATGTTTTTTAGATATTTAGTTTCAATGCTAGGCTCCACAGACCCAGACCAGCACCCAAAGCAGCCTATTGCTCTGCTTTTCATATTAGAGCTTTCACTCTGTGCTCCTGAATAATCCTGAAGACTTCCCACACAGACAGGACAAGTTAGATAGAAGCAGCTCTTGAGACAGCTTCGTGAGACAGAATTCGCAATCCTAATTGGTTTTATCCTTATGGTTTCCTCCGGAATAACTAGCGTGTTGTTATTAGTATGTTTTGGAGTCTTTAATGTACAGGAGTATGACAGACGTGAATACAAATTGAACTGCATATAGTCATGGATAAATTGCGTAAAACATCCACGCTCTTTCCTCATTTTGTTGACAGCCCACTTCAGGTTCACTAATTACCACCAGGAAACCCCCAGCTAACCAAAGCACCATCTCACACCTGAAGCCCCCATGTGTCCCCCCCTTCAGGAGACACTAATGAGGAGATCATTAATTAAAGCCCAAACGAGCATCTCTGAGCTTTTACACCACGAGGAAATCAATTAAAGTCTACACACTGGCTTAATTAGGCTGTCAGGAACGTCAGCTCTGGAGCTGGAAGGGGGTCACTTGCCTAGAAGTGCATTAGGTGGGGCTAAGTGTGAAATGGTAGGCTAATGATAACGATGGGCTTGTCAGTCCACCCACTGGTGTTACTCTGGGTCATCGATATTGCAAAATGGGTGATGTATTAATTGTCTGCCTCACAGTTTTCAGTGAATGTGACTGTCACACAAAGCGTACTTTGGTAACAAATTATCTTGGACATCCCAAAAACATCAGTAGCACTCAGATCTTCACAGTCAATTGATCTGAGGTGCAGTTCACATTGTGATCTTTGCCATGGAAATTTCATTGCACTTATATTTTTGGTCACTTTAGCAAGTAGTGTGTGTGTTTTTGTTTACTGTATTGATCTGAAGCACCCAGAGCTTTATTCAGGGTCTGGAGTCATCTTAGGTCAGACTTGCCAAGGATTTGGTGGATGATGCTCTAACCTACTTTGTGCGTATGCATTTTTCAAAGTCACAAAAGTATTGCATAAATCACTGTAGCATAAATGCCTTGTGTCCTGTTGTGTAAACTTTCTTGGATGTATTTCTGAAAGACACATTTATCAAAGCAGAGGATTGATCTTGTTCTGTTTTTCATAATTCATGACTGTTTCATAATTCAAGAACCAAACACGTCATGATGATGTTATCTGTAACAGTTACATCCATCATTGTCAGTAAGACCTTTGTTTACTGTATTCATGTACAAACCCCTGAATATTAAAGTATCTCAGCAACCCAATGGATAACTTAACCCCAAAAATGAAAATTCCGTCACCGTTTACTCACCCATAAGTTGATCCAAACCTGTATACTGTACATTTCTTTGTTTTGTTGAACACAAAGAAATATATTTGGAAAAATGTTAGCAACTGACATTTCTGGGACATCATTGACTACCATTGTAGGAACAATTATTGTATCATTTTTTTGTTCTGATGAACACAAAATGAGATATTTTGAAAGATTTAGGAAAGCAAACAGTTCTGGGGCACCTTTCACTCATTTTTGGGTGGAGTATCCCTTTGACCCAAAAATGAGTTTTTGGATCTTATTTAAATGATTTTCCATAATAAGAATGATTCATTATTAAAACTTGTCATTTGTACAATTACTTTGTTTTTTGTAACATTTTGTAGAACTTTGTTTACCCAAACAACACTATTTTTTAGGTTCACATTCTTCTACCAACCTCATACATTTCTGCTGCACTTTTGCTTAGGACATTAAATCACACCTTTTCACACCTTTCTCGTTCTGTTTTTCTTTCTTTTCTTCTTCATTTTACGGTCGCGCCGCTAAACGGCACCTATTTACGGCTTTCGCTATATCTTCAATGATATCTTTGTTCTTTGTGTAAAAGACTATGCAGGTTCTTTTTTAATCAATTATGCATGTGACAGTATGCAATCACAATCTTGATGAGGCTGATGAATTATGCACGCTCATCTAATTAAATCTCCCTCTTCTTTTATCTTTTCTAGCTTTTCTCACTTAATCTTGGTTTATTCCAATCTCCCAACATATTTTGCTCTTTGTCTTCATATATGCTTATCTTTCCCACAGTGGGGCGTGTCTAAATCTTTTGTGTGTATGGTTAGATATCCCGCATCGGCTGTTTTCCTTGAAATTAATTCAAGAAAATAATTGTTTGGCTTAATGCAAGCCTGGTCTCATTTATTTAACAGGAACATATCCAGAAAGAAAGTCACTTGAGCAATGAGCTCCTTGACACTCTTAATTACCTCATCGGACTGCATTTATTGAGAAGGCCTTCTTTAAAATGTCCACATTTGAAGCTTTTCAAAAGTACAGATCTGGTAAAATGTGTAAATGTGTGTGTGAGTCATAAGGCAGAATTACACTTCATGACTTTCGCTCTGATTTGCAGATGGGGCGAGCTGTCTGCAGGTTTCGGCCAGTTGAAATTATGCATGATGGGTTGGAATCTTAGACCATCATTCCATCTAGCTAAAATATATCAAACATGTTTGGTATTTCAAACCGACTTTAGGAAAAATCTCGTAGTGCATGATGCCCCACAACTCTAAAGTCACTCACTGACCTGCCTGTGGAAATTGAGCATGCAGTACAGATGGTAAAAGTAATGTAAATCCAGCCTACCTGCATTATTGGCGGCATTAAAAGAAGCCTCCTCAAATGTTCTGTAAGGAGAGTAAACACACCTCTGATTACTGATCCTCTGAGTGGGTTTTGTGATTACACCTGCATGCTTTTCCTAACCATCCGACATCTGGCTTTAGTTAACAGCACTTGTGATTTCTCTTCCACCTTCAGTAATCAATTGTAACAGATGCAGCTGTTCTACAGCATATGGAAAAAACTCGGACACAGTGGGTCACTCTGTCTCTCTATGTTTTGTATGGGTCACTCTTTCTGTCTTCTATTTAAATCTTCTTCCCATTTGTCTTTCTTCATGTATCGTAGTAGCCCCTCTCTCGCTCTCTCACTCCATTATTTCATCATTAATCTGTCATTCCACCTCTTCATTTCTTATTTGATTCAATTCTTTTCCGCCGTTCTTCACACTCTGGCATACTTTCATTTTCATTTGTCCTTGGTCACATTTCTCTTAAATCAGTTTGTCTCCCTGCCTCTTTCATTTCACCGGCGTCACGTCAGTCTTCTACCTCAGTGTATTAAACCTCTCCACTGTTTGGTTGACATACTGTATGTGTAGCATTTCATTATAGCCTCTGGAATGTTTTGTGGTTTTATGTTTTTTTTAGTTCTTTTTATATTTTCATTTGTAGTTGTAGTTTCTTAAATGTTTGCATTGTTGTATAGAAGAATATAGGAAACCACATAATTTAGGGTTCAGTTTTCTTTTTTTTTGACAGTTTGTGTCTCTGAAACAGGTCTGTACTGTGAGAGTAGTTTTAAGGGCCGGGTATACTTGACTTTCCGCGTCTGTGATTGTCTCGCGCACAAACTCGTCTGCACAGCTTCTTGAGCATACTCAATCGCAGATAAGCGCGGATAGACGAGTTCGACACATCACCGAGCGGACTCGGCTGATTCAACATTTTTTCGTGCATGCGCTGTTTTACGGTTCCATCCGTGCGGTCTCAAAAAATGGCTTGCACGTGGACGGGGTGTGTGCAGACTACCGCGGACACTCCTGATGATGAAAATGACACCATGCAGGCGGGGCCCGGACGCACACGGCCGGACTATACTTTTGCCTTCAGGCAGATAGATTTTCACAAATTCAAAAATGTGAGCAGGGCATAAATGTGGAAAACCTTCCAGCATGATGGGGGTGTTGTTGGTAGCATGTGGTTGCTGAGGTGCTATAAGTGTTTTTGAGCTTGTTAAAGTGATACTGTATAGTTCACCCAAAAATGAAAGATCTGTCATCATTTACTCACCCTCTTCTCATTTCAAATCTGTATGACTTTCTTTCTTCTGCAGAACACAAAAGAAGGTATTTTAAAGAAAGTTGGTAACCGAACAGCATCACCACCCATTCACTTCTAATATATGGACACACAACCAATGCAAGTCAATGTGTGCCAGTTTACTAATTCATTGCAAGTGTTCTGAGTGGTTGCTACTGTAAATAGTTGCTTACCAGCTCAGGTTGAAAGAATATTCAAACAAGCAAAATATACAGGCTGTCGTTGTCATCATGTTGTGCAAGTGATGCGGTTGTTCTCTAACTCTGTTTCTCACACAGACTGTTGCAGTTTTAAAAAATCCAATGAAAGTCAATGGTGAATCACTCGGTCAGTCTGCCAAGATCTCCTTTCTTATGTGGAACACAAGTCAAAAAATGCATTCTCAACATTCTTCCATTTTTGTCTTTGTGTTTCACTAAAGCAAGTCATACAGATTTGGAACAACATGATGCTCATTAAACAACAGAGATGATTTTCTAAATGAATCGTCCCAAAGCCATCTGCATTGTGGAGATAGTAAACCTGTCCTTATGTAGCAAATGTAAGCTTTTTCTACATTGCGAGGGCATTTTGTCCCTATACTCTAGCTGAACCAGAATCACATACAATTAGGGATGCACGGCCCCGATACTAAGCTCATGTACTCGTAATCGTAAAAATTCACCGATACCAAAGTCCGATACCTCATGTCAGAACTGACTGAAATTTGTTGTGAAATTTGCTTTGAAATTTTGTGACAAGCACATCAAATTATTTATTTTTTCATTATGTTTTTTTAAATGGAGTTGTTTGTATTTATTTTTAATAGTCTCACTGTATTGTGAAAAGGTACAGGCATCGTATCGGCGAGTACCAGAAAAAATATATCGGTACTCGTACTCGGTCTTTAAAAAATGGTATCGTGCATCACTACATACAATACATAGACAGTGTTTCTTCTTACTTGTGATCCACACAATAGGAACCTTTCTCATTGAAACCAGCTCAGCTACAGCTGCTACCAATCTCTGTTAAATGGATTCTCACAAACACTGAAATTGCAATTTACAGTATATGTATATTGCCTGTATTTTGTGAACTGGCAAAATGAGTTTACCTCATTTTAATAGTTCTGGATAGAAATGCTGATTGTTATTGAGCTGTATGAGCTATTGATATGTTATGGTGAGAGGATACTCTGATATCAACAACAGGCATACTTCTGAAGTAGCTTTGAAAACTGAGAGTTGCAATAAAACAAAAAAAAAGCTTGTTTAAACAACTGTAATAAAAAGCAAGCCTGTTAAATCAAATCAAATAATGTCTATTGAAAATGTGGTCCAGGCATGAAATAAGATCTTTGTAAAATAATCCAGCAAATGTTTTAAGGGCTTGTGTAGTCGTAGAACCAGATGGAGGATATCCAATAAAGAATATGGACTAAATCATTAATGCAGAAGCTATCACATTTACAGACCAGCCATAGACACCGGAATGAATGTTCGGGCTTAAATTTCAATTTTATTTCAATCAGTGGATGTCAATGCAGGGGTTTGAATCTTTTCTATCTTTTCTTGCATCAATGTAAACATTGCTTAACTTAGATTTATCGAAGTTAAGTTGGTTTGTAAATTAGTTTATTGATTATTGGGTGGCCTTGTGTGTTTCTGTTTATGTTGTGGAATAGCTGGGCTCCAATGAAATGAATTCTTCCATTAAGCGCTTTCAATATGACCTTTTTATTGATTCATGAATTCACAATTACATACTCCTTGTTGCTTTACTTCACTTTCTCTCATTCTCTCTCACGCACACACACACACACGCACACACATGTTGGGTTTCCATGTTTTATGGGAACATTCCATAGACGCAATGGTTTTTATACTGTACAAACTGTATATCATATTCCCTAACCCAACCCTTAACCCTAACAATCACACACAACTGTCTGCTCTTTTAGATTTTCAAAAAAGTTAATTCTGTATGATTTATAAGCTCATTTCCTCATGGGGACAAAAAAATGTCCCCACAAGGACAAGGATTTTGGATATTGCCATCTTTGTTAGGACATTTTGTCCCCATACCGTAGGGTTTACCCTCCCCCCCACACACACATATTATACCCGTCATAATGAGCCAAATCTACATCAGCACAAACTTCACAGTGATAATACACTTTATGAAACTGATTCTAAAATTCTAAATTATGATTGGATAAGCTGCATTCAAAGCTGATTCAAAATTCTGATAAACGTACACCTGTGCCCACATTCTCTATTATTACTGTACATTACCTAGACATTAAGCGGGTTTCCATCACTCTGGTTTTATTCGCATTTTGAAGTTTCGCATCAGAAACGAGTGATGGAAACGCCAAATTTCGAATTAAAAACCCTTAATTCGCAAAAAGTTTTTACGCTCGCTTGAGGTGGTTTTTCAGTTTTTGCGAAAAAGGGTTAATGCGAATAATGGGAGATGGAAACGCATTTGCCGAATAAATTCCTCCAAAAAGACACGTAACTGCACTAAGAGACGGCGTAACCTGACTAACCAGAGAACTGATCTTGTTACACAGCATCAGAAATGTTGTTAAGGTCATTCTTAAATGCCTGAGCAAAGTCGTCAAAGTATTCTGTAATTGCCTCTTAGAACTATCACGACTGTGTTTCCCAAACAGCAGACATCCACAAAAGCACCGCATTTATTGTGTTTCATAATCGTCTGCTTGCGCAAGTATTATTCTATATGAAAATCATTATATTCAGTGGCTTCTCTTACTTTTCTTACTGATATTTAGTGGCAGTTTATTAGGAAGTGACGGTTGACTACTACGGTTGAAACGGTGCTTATTCGAAAATGTTTTATGCGATATTCCAATTTTGCGCATAAGATAAATTCGCAACTTTGGATGGAAACCGGGCTATTGTAAGCAGCCTGCAGATGGGTTACTAAACTATATTACTATACACAGTTTTTTTTAATTACAAACATTAATGTTAATGGTTGGTGTTTTTCATTGTGTTGTTTTATAAAAGCAATAAACCACTCAAAGTGATTTTTACCATGGTTTCAGGGGTACAGTATGTAACACATGGTCTTTAGTTGAGCTTATTTGTCAAGTCTACATATGTTAGTGATAAAGAAATAAAGGCATTGTTTTGACTTTTAGAATGCAGCACACAATCAAATTTGACCTCACTGCTAGACATGGCGAGGAGGGAATGAAAACAATTATTTTCTAAATTTACTATTACTTTTGTTCTTCAATAATTCAGTATTTACCTTGATTTATGGGTTTGAGTGTGTGCGCGAGACACATTTAATGCATTTCTCAGTGTCACTGGTTGAAAGTCATCCCCTTATGATGCTCCACTAAGCTATTTCTTGTCTGTAAAAGCTTTGTAATAATGTCTTCTCTTCCTTGGTGTCATGTAACAGATTATGGTTGCGTTGATGTGAATTGCCATGGGTACATTTTGCCTGACTGACCCAAGATCAGACATCATTATATGTGGAAAGTTACTGACTATGCAACACAATATTGAACCACTAGTTATGGCACCATGGTCTGCTGATGGAATACATTTACAACACTGAACTCCTAGGCCCGGTTTCACAGACACGGCTTAACTTAAGCCAGGACTATGCCTTAGTTGAATTAAGATATTTATGTCGCTTTTATAAAAATGCCTTAGAAGAATACATTACTGGTGTGCATCTTGAGACGAAACAATGGCACTAATATATTTTAAGATGTTTCTGGGCAAGTTATATTCAGTTAAGACAGGTCACACATTCCTTTTAGTCTGAGACTAGCCTTAAGCCTTGTCTGTAAAACCGGGCCATAGTGCATTATTTTGCATCATGATGTTTTTAAATCAGTTTAACTGCATCTCTAGTTAGTCTTCATGACAGCAATTGCATTTTGAAGTGAACATATTTAAAACAAACCATTTATGGATTTTCTGTGTAAACTCGTACCCTTTATGTCCCACTAGTCTTCTTAAGTGGATGGCAAGAGTGTTAGAAAATGTAATTTAAGCAAAAGGGCTGGGTAAAGAATAAATATGAGTCTCTTTAGATCTGCTTCTTCCATCTGCCCCTCCAGTACACCATGTCCTGTAGTCCGGGCATCAGTTTAAGTTCACTGTGTAAGAAAATGTGTTGTGCTTTTCAAATAAGCGTCATTACGTAAGACCCTTTGGAAAGCCCTCTGTCTGTTTTTCTTGCCTTTCCGTCATTCGTTCTCTATAAGTAATTCATTTACTCACTCAGCTAGAGTTTGTCTGTTTCCTGTCACTCTCTCCTTCATTCTTCTGCCCTCTGCTAGGACCTATGTTTAGAGTAATGTGTTTTCTTCCACAACACTATACGTATTTACAAGGCCCTGCTCGTGGTTACAGGGGTTTGTAGTGTGGTTATTGTGGAAAACAGTTGGAGATGTGGGGAACATTGCGGTCTGTTCGGTATCATGATCGCTTGCAGGTGAGGAGATTCAGCTTACCTGAATTTCACTGTCATTGCATGTAAATCTGTGAGTACACAAGTGTCACAACATAATGAATGCAAAACATAATCAAACTGATGACAATTTGAAAATATTTTGTAAGGTGGCTAATTCGTATGAATTAGTACGATCTTATTAGTATGTTTAAATACGATGCGCTTTTCACAGTTAGGGTTAGGGCTTCAGTATTTCTTTTCACTTATAATCAAACACAATCTCACGGCAAAAACTCAACTATTTTCCGAGGTGGCTAATTTTGACTAATTTGTATGAATTTATACAATCTCATTTATACATTTTAGTGCAATTTGCTTTTGCGCCAGTGATGTTAGGTTTAGGGGTGGGGTCAGGGGAGGGGCTTCAGTATTGCTTTTTTCTAGTAATCGTACATTTGTGTATGATTCACTGCGTACGAATTAATATAAATTATCCACCTAGTAAAATAGTTACGAATTCCCGTGAGATCAGGTTGAATAATCTTATGTTTCTGTATATGATTCACATTCATGCAAATTAGCACCTCATAAAATAGTCGATTCTTTTACTAATATTAAACACCAATTTAGCATGCTGTTGGACATTGTTTGTTCAGATAAGCATTTTTACACATTTTGGACAAACACTGTATCTATGTCCAGTCCGCAAAATAATCTTTGTTAGCAAAATAATGTTTGTTGTCCATTGTTAATTGTTAAAAATCTTCAAGTAACTTTTGTTGGGAGCACATTTTAAGGTTGGATTTTTTCACGGCATAAATCCATCTATTAGCAGTTCATCTTAATTTAGTTTCTGTTTGATTGAAATCTACTAACAGTTATTGTCCTAGTAAGGCCACGGCTTATTTTAGCCTGGACAGCACTTCTCTTTTTGGTGCTGCTATGATAAGGTCAACACTGCTTGACTCTGGGGCTCTTCCAATAGGTGTCAGCTATATTCTGAAATATAGTTTTTTGCAACCATCTGACTGTGTGTCCTTTAAAAATTCTGATGAACTAAGGTCAACTCAAGACCACCAGGGGTGGTCTATAAGGTTGGACCTATTGTCAAGCAATGTAGTGAATGTGTCATGGCTCTGCTTCATTTAGTCATGTTTTTCTTGGTCCTGTGGCAGAGCCATGACAAAGCCTTAGGTTTTATGTGAAAAAACCATGAGTTGTTTGTTTTTACTTCTCATGTGTTTTCTCGTGTCTTGTCATTGGCCCCGCCCCTCTCGTCTCATGTATTGCTTTCCTCCCATGTCTCATGTTCCTCACCTGCCCTGTGTCATCATCCCTCGTTTGTCTTGCCTATTTAATGCCTCATGTTTCATTGTCCTGTGTTCGTTCATTGTGTATGGTGGAGTTTTATTTGCCTTCCCTGTCGTGTGCCTTAGACCATGTTCGCTATGTTGCCTGTGTACCTTGTAAGTGTTTATACATAGTGTCTCGATTTTGATTTAGTTCAGTTTTTGCCCTCTCATGGGAAGTGTTTTGTTTTGATTTCTTGTTTTGTTGCCATGTTCTTGTTCTGTTTTTGCACCCCATCGTGGGTTTTTGTTTTGCGTTCATTAAAGTCTTGTCCTGTTATCCCTTACCTCTGCCTGCGCCTGGGTTCTCTCTCCTTGTGACCGTGACAGAATGTGGCGACTTTTAAGACGGCGTTGTTATGATCATGAGGAAAGCATTCCTTTTCCATGTGCTTCTGTATTAACAGATGATCTCAAGTATATATATTTTTTATTATCAAAATCTTGTAAACGTGTTGAGGTTATGGTGTTACTTTATATATTTACACATTGGCAGTGAAACATGGAAAAATAGGTGAAGTTCACACTGGACTGGAGGTGTAAATATTTCAGGCTAGTGATGAGACTAAATAAATCTGTTCGCTTGTATATGTTGGCTGCTGAGATACATTCCTTTTGTATATGAATGTCTTGGTGTTGACTGTACTTTACTGGAGACGCAATAGTTTTATGATCTTGGAGCTCTTTTATCTTTTAGTGATGATCTTTAAATTGTTTTCATATTAAGTGAGAGGTACTATCTTTGCAGTTGGCACTGTTCCTGAAGGACCCGTAATCCATCATCGCGGTAAGTTAGTAAAGCACCACCCTGACCTGCTGCTAATACTTCACATTAAGGTTGTCGTGCTACACCACCTGCAATATGTGTTCAGTTCTGCAGAGTCTTTAGAAAGATTCACGATCGTGCAACCTTAGGTTATGTTTTTCTTAAAGTTTAATATTTCATAGAGCCTCAGGTGTAGTTTTTGGTGTTCTCTTCAGCAACATCTCTATTCCATGATGTAGGATTGATGAGGTTTGTGTCTGATGCATCAGAACACAGGGCAGGTCTTGATGAATAATGAATTATGAAGGTATGAACTTACATTTTCCTGCATAGTGTCTTCTGCCTCCCTTTTTCTCGATCCTTTTAACTAAACTCACCTTTGCTTTAATTTTTTACACTTTCTCCAGTGCTGTCAATCAAATAAGTGTGAAGATTTTCATGTACTTACAATGTTTGGATTCCTGTGTTGCAGATTGTTGTTTGTATTTTTTGCAGATATAGAAATTGTATTAGAAGTAATTGATACCCTTCATTTCATTCTTGAACGAGAAATTTTCCCCTTTCAGTACAATTCAACTAAAATCAGCATAGCACTTTATCAGAATCAGAATCAGAAAGAGCTTTATTGCCAAGTGTGCTTGGACACACAAGGAATTTGTCTTAGTGGCAGAAGCTTTATAATGATGAAAGCATGCAAAAATGTGCATGACATCATTCAATCACACACTCTCTGAGCAGAGCTCTGAGCTCTGACTCAAGTAAAAACTGGCATTTGCCATCTGGCATTTTTATTTTCTGTATTCAAAAAAAAAACCTGGCTACCTCTAGTGGGCTGGAACATACTGGAAACAGGGTGGTCCCACAAAACAAAGTAGTGCGTGCCAGTAAACACAGCCGATATTCTTTGGCCAGTTAAAACAAATATCACAAGTTTCTCTGTGCTCTAAAACCTAATAACTTCAGACACTGTGAAAAATTAAATGAATGATATGTACGATATGTGTAGATTAGCCTTCTATACTACATAAATCTATCAAATTAATTTTATTAAGTGGTTAAATGAAGGAACCATCTGGCAAAAGCAGCAAAAGAACTTAAAAGGAGTCAAAGAGCAGTGCTAAAGTGAGGAAAGCTTTTATTTTACTTTGAGGTAAGTACTTTCTTTTAGGTAAGAGAGCAGCAGTGAGATGAATGACTCTTGGGAGTCAGTAAGGCCCATGTGCACAGTTTAATGGAGTGATGAGGCCAAAAAACACTTGATTCAATTAACCATGAGAGCATTAGGCTTGGCTTCAGAGAATTCTCCTTACTTATCGTGTTTACATTGCTCTCTTCTAAACCTTGTGTGGTCATCGTATCCCTCTCAATTACTCTCTCATCATCAGATGGGTCTCTTTCTAGTGGTCACTGTAATTTCCCTTGATCCTCGAGACAATATCAGTGTGCGTAAAAGATGATTCCATTAACCAGGCAATGGTTATAGCTTTGTTTGGAAAGGTTTTAACTTAAGGTTAAAGAAAACACTGATTGTATATAGATGGATTTGTGTTATGTCGTTTCATTGCATTAATGGTTTTGCTCACAACTGTCATGCACGGTTTTTGTATAAAACTGATGTTAAACCCCAAGTAATAGGAAACATTGATCGTATCAGCTCATCTAAAGACATCTAAAGATTAATGAATGCATCTAAAAACTGTAGTGACACAGCTGAACATATTTACTGTATTATGTGTTTTACATTTATTAGGTCTATTAAAATCCAGCAATTAACTATTAGTTAATCTATTAGTTTTTATTCTTATAAATAATCTTACAATTCTCAAACAGCTTTCTTTCTTTTTTCCTCTTTTTCTGGTCAGAATTTCCACCCTGAAGGGTTTGTTTGGTGTTTGTGATCTTCTGTGGTAATTGTTTCATTCCAGTCATCAGTTGTTGATTTATTTGTTTGACTGGATCCTGGCGAAGCGCAAACATTTTTGTTAAGCAGCAGCGCGGCACATGGCATCGGTGAAGCGTTGAGCTTTATTCAGTCTGCCCTGAGGGGTCTCAGACGGAATGGCTTTCACATTCCTCTTATTTTTAAGACGCGTAAAACCATAAACAACCAGGTCGAAACCATCAAACAAGCCTTTGTTTATCTGAGACCCAATCTTTTCCAGCTGTACCATAATGTGTTCCTTTTCTCTTTAATTACTACACAGCTATGTTTAATGGTTATTTAGCAGGGACCACAGCACAGTTAAAGTCTAAACATCAGACGTATCCACACACATACAAAATTTAGTGAAAATAAAAATCTCGCGGACGAGAGGCCGAGGGCTCGCACACACATGGAGCTCATCGGAAGAGAGTGCATGCGAACACGGAAGAGGATGCGCACGCGGCCATGTGCCACTCACACCAAACAAGTCAGGAAAGAGAGAAGACGCGGAAGCACAGTTTATCCACTAGTTAATCGATCACAGATACAGTCATTATCCCGGATGGATAAAAAATTACAAAATGTGACGCCAAATATACTTGCGGACCGCCCAAGTAAATGCATTGTATGGGAAACATATGTATCACTGGAGTGGAATTATTGCAATGCAGCGACAAAATGTAGTGGGTGGAAGTGGATAGAATGATGTAGAGATATGGGAAATGTGAAATTAGCATGATACAAAAGGATGATTGAGGGAGAGAGATAGATTACGATGTTACATAGGTAACAGCTGTTATGCCAGTACTAACAGCTGTGTCCACCGTGAGCCTCTTTCGCTGTGTCTGGCTGAGAAAAGCCGTTCACTGTCAGCTGGCCAGGAACGCTTGCCAAAACTTCTATCCGCACGGTTCATTTTAAGCCTACGTCTCCCCACGGTTCATCTCTGCACTCATGCAGGACATTCAGTCACCTTTAAAACACTTGCACGCAATGCTCACGGTTGACATTGTGTGCCTGCAAAGCCCCACCTGCTTTATACTCTCCCCAGTTTTGTTTACATTTTCCAACAGATGTACTGGTATGGGAATAAAATCATTGTAAAGAATAAACACAGCTGCAGCGACGCCCTCTTCTCTCTCATTCCCTGCATCAGCCGTTTTTTACGTGTCCCTCATATGAGCGCAAGCGTGCCAAGCATTTCCGTTGGCCGCCAGTGCTTTGCAAATGCATTATTTGTTTTGTTACAGCTAAACAAGACATGTGCCAGTGCCAGCAACAATAATGCACAAATCCAGTGAGACTTTGTGTTTACACTTTAATGTGATAAGTCTGTCATACATAGATATCACTTTGAAAGATGAACAAAGCTTTGCAAAGCAGCCGTAAGGATATAAAGCCCCAGTTTTTAATTTAGTTGTTCATGGGGGTCTATAATCTTTGTTAAGATTATTTTATAAGACTAATTGTAAAATAAACATAATACTTATATACATAATAATCCACAACATAGCAACTGTATATAAGCGTGCAACATAAATACTTGTGGCACTCAGCAGAGTTATTATAGATTTTATTTTAGATTTATTTAGTGTTGTTAATATTTTAAATTGGTTTTTATTTTTCAGATTTTTAGTTTTTATGTTAATTATAGTTTTGGCAATTTTGGTATTTGCTTTTGTAATTTTATAATTTGTTTATTTTTTATTTTACTATATAAGATTAATTACTTGTAATTTTATTTTTTGTTTAATATCATATTTTTAGTACTTAAAATAGTAAAAGTTTTCCAAAATTTTTTAGGTCAATATTTTAATTGATTTTAATGAACAGAAACGTTTTTAAAGATTTAATTTTAGTGAACTAAAATAACCCTGGCACGCAGTCCGTCTTTTAGTAAGTAAAGCTACTTGGTTAAAGTAAAAGGTTTGCAAATAGTTCTGTACTGACGGATCTGTACACTAATTCTCTCATAATCTCAGATCCCTCAGCGAACCTAGTCAATCTATATGATTGATGGGGAGAGATCTATATGAGACTCTGTGAAGTAATGTAAGACCCTAAACATCACTCCCTTGGATTATTAAGCCTGGGATGAATTAGCATGCGTAGCAATTTATACCAGCGTCCTCTTGATTTAATGAAGAGGAACAATTTAATATTTGGCCTGTTCTTCATTTATCACATTTGGTATTCATCTCCTCTCAAACCCATTCTTAAGCAATTAAGAAATGTGTGCTTTGTGAAAACCAATCGATCCTTAATTTGAAAAGGACAAGATTGAGTATTTTAATAGTTGTCTACATATCTCTTCGGATGTGTGCGGTCTCACCGCGTCATCCGGATTAGTTGAGGGGTCGTGCATTCTTGAGAAGTGATTTATTTTCATGTCTGTCTTTAGGAGAATGAATTACATTACAAACTTTCGTTCTTGTTCATGCTAGTTTTCAGCTTCTATTCACTTCTCTCTCCCTCGCTTGATTTATTGCCGTTCAGTGAAGTTCATTGGAATGTTGAATGGTCAAATGAAGTAAGTTCTCTGTTCAGTCACAGTTCACATGTGGTATGTTTGCCATGTATCCTTTTTGAATGGTGCCCCTTGTGGCATTGTGTTTGTCCATTCAGCTTGTCACAGCCTGGTTGACTTTTCCCTAATAAATGTCACCAACTGGTTGAAAAATGGCATTCTCCCAAAGCGTAGAGCTGCGGGCAAAGAACATCCCCTTGACACACTTGGAGAACCTTTCGTACATTTTTGGGATTTTTTTGAAAGGGATTCCAGAAGCAGTCTGTGAAAATATAACTGGAATAATAGATTTCACTGTCTTCTTTTTACATGCGTGAGAAATAAACACATGCAGCATAGTTAGAAAGCCAGCAAGAGGAGTACTCGTACTTCAGTGCATCTCTACAGAAACTCTTTTTCTTTCAAATTACTTTTTTATACAAGGTTACAACCCATTAAGATGTTTCTCTTTATCAAGGGTGCAACAAAGTGTGTTGTATTATTAAAAAACACATTATCATCAACACATCATAAAAGTCAATTGACCCATCTGTCTATCTACATAAAACAATCTGTACCACCATCTATAAAATGTCAAGCAATTAATGCTTTCATAATTTACATCATAAATTGTTTTTTATGATTCCCGCTGTCCTACTCACCTGCACTCTGTCTTCACTTCTAATTAGCAGCAGATTTATGATGTCCATAAAAGGCTCCCTGCAGACGGCGCTGTACGTGCTATCTTTCAAGCAAATTGCGGCGTTCCGCGTCATGCAATGTGCTGCGGATGTTTTCTAATTTAGATGTAGCTAAAATCATCTTGCCAAGCTGATATTCTGGGATGAGGGCCAGTGTGTTGGTAAATGCATCGAGATCACAGCTCTTTTACTCAAAAGGTCTCTGTGAGAGAGTCTGTCGGTTGCCGTGCTGTCGACTGATTGATGGCTGGCCGTCCTCCGTCCTCCATCGCCATTACTCACAGCAGCCGAAATCGTTTTCCCCACAAGCAGAACTGTGACCCCTCATCTCACGACAGAACGGTTGAAGAGACAAACTGTGGGCCTGCCTTTTCTTTAGTGACAGAGTTTTATGTATTTTATGTCATTGAAAAAAATCCATTTTGACTGGCGAATACATGATTTATGCGTAAAGGATTCTGCAGTGTGACTACAAGAGGCACTTTAATGTTTCTTGTGTATAATGTTGCATTTATTCGCTCCTATACAAGGATAGCGATGGTGACGATTTGCAAGGATTTGTGAGTTTCTCCAATTTCAGTCTCTGTCATTTCAAGCTTTGAAGCAGTCCTGTTAATCCTATTTAACCACTTCAAGTGTTTTGTGTGTGCTAGTCGTATTTTTTTTAATCTTACATTTTCTCTTTTTGCTACATCTCTTTTTGCTCATTTTGAATCTCAAAAGTCAATGTGTTTTAATTTTGATTAAAGTTATTAAAACCAGTACTAATTGGGAAGTATATTAAGTAGTAATTAAATCTACAGTAAGTTACTGGCAAACCTGCTGCAAAAACTACAGCAAAGTTTTGCAGTGTAGAGGGCTGTATTAAGAAAACACACTGTGTGTGTATTAAGAAAGCTGTCATTTCCCTTCTGTCTGAGCTTTGTTATGGCTTTAAATGAGAGATTATTCTGTGCATGCTGATAACAATTTAATAAGGAGCTCGCTTTACAGGAGTTCACGGGTTTTGCTTTAGGCTGCTGATCATCAGTTATTTTCTTTTGACCATGTTTGCATGATGTCAGTGAGAGAAAAGCTTTGCTCCCAGTGATTCATGTATACTGCAGACAGACTCTTTGCAAAGACCACCATCTGATGCTTTTGCGGGGGCTGCGTGGAGTACAAGCTGTGCAGCCTGATGCTTTAACACGAGCGTGTCGAGGATCGCTGCTAGGTTTGATTAGCTTCAGTTCAATGAATTGCGCTACCTGTAATTGTCAGAATGCTGTTTGTATTGACAAATAGAGCAACGCTGCCTCCAGTTTGTGTGCTGATGACACTGTGATGTGAAGCATAGATTCAGCTGTCTTTAGTGTGCTGAATATAGTTCACTTAACTACTATATGTTTTATTCATCCCAAGTATGGAAGCTCTTTGTCTATGACCAGCTATGGGAACACAAACATAAGTGGAATGATACCGGGTCATTGGTCCAGATACAGCTGTGTTTGCAGAAACAGTAACTTTTAAGTATTCCCAGAGTTTTGAGCGAGATTCTTCAGATAGGTTACAGATCCCATCTGGTAAACTGTTGTTACTGACAAATTATTGTATGAATTTCCAAGAGGATGTTTGGGGGTCTGATGCCGGAGATGATTTTCAGATGATTTCAGTTTTGATGATGGATTGGGGATGGGCTAAAGAGAGAGACAGTCCAAGAGAAGTTTAGGAAAGCACACAATGTTTAACCGTTTTAATAATTGTCAGATGGCTCTTTTCCCTTCTTCCTCATTTTTTTACTTTCGGTAAACTGCAAAAACAAGCATATGAAAATGTATGCTGTGTATATTTCTCAAAAGGATTGTAGCTTTGAACAGTTTTTGTGATTTATTGTTCTCATACTGTTTTTTTTAGGTTGGGTTAATGTGGTAATCAAAATAAACATATACAGCATTTACAACTCATTCATAATAATGCAGGGACAATATTGTTCTATAATTTTGATGTATTATTTCCTTGAAGATACTGAGATATATACACCTTTATCCTGGACACATTTTCTTGGATTCTTCTCAAAGCCTGCTAAGATTTTTTTTAGAAAAGTGTGACATTCACATTACTTTAAGATCCATTAGCTAATAGCTGTGAAATTTTGATATTTTTGTATAAATTTGCTTTAATTTCTCAGTTGCAAGATCTTATACGTATATGCAGACAATGTCTGGAACTAGACTTCATTTGCAAGAAGGAATTAAAGTGCGCAACATACTAACTCCTTGAGATCAGCGGCAAGAAAAAATATTCCGGCTTGATTGAAAGGCACCTTTGAAAATATATCGACTTGATTGCCGGTAATTTAATTTTTAATAGACTCGCTTTGGGTATAGCAGTCAGATTGACTTCAGCCATGACTCATTGTAGAAGCTTAAAATAGATTTAGTCCATACACAAGCTCAATACTGTTAAAACGCCTTTACTTTTTGGCTCGCACCCTTCCGACCTTTAACGCCTCTGTCGTCTACAGAGGGAGGGACAGGCCCCGGGCAATGACCCTCTCAGCCAATCCCCAGAGCACAGCCCCAAAGCTCACCCAGTCACGCTTGCTGCCACATTCCAATACCTGCCTGTCAATCACTCTGCCAGGGCCTTAAAACTCTCTGACCCTTTATCATGGAGATGCTTTTCCATTGGGTTTTGCTGTCAGAGACAAGAAGTGTGAGGCGGTGGAGAAGGATGAAGGAGACACACATACACAAGTCATCCTCTGAATTCTCACACTGCTGATTTGTTACTGCAGACTCAGACGTCCTGCTAACATGAATAAAAGATAGGAAAGACCTTAAGGGATACACCTCACCCTGGCTTTTATACCTCACCAAACAGACCAGAAAAAGGAATAATTGTGCGCGTGTGTGAGAGAGATATGTCCCGCTGTGTTTTCATTTTTCTTTAGCAGTTGTACCTTTATCCTAATGCACAAAAGAGAAAAACATTTACTGCCCATTTTTACGAACATACTGTAGGATGCTGCATTTCAAAACCCAATACTTTGGTCACAATGCTTCTATTGTTCAAGCAGCTTGTAGAATCATATTTTGAAAAGGATCTTGTGGTGGTACTACAGTAAGTTTTACCATCTGTATTGTGCCAACCGAAGCCTCCAGTGTAAATCAAGCCTATCAAGATGTCATTACAGTGCTTTTTAATAAGACCTTAAACTAATTAAAGATTTTTTTCTATAAATAAAGATTAGCTAGAACGTTTCATATTAAAGGTGCAGTTTGTAACAATTTTGCAGTAAAATATCCAAAAACCACTAGGCTAGTGTTATATATTTTGTTCAGCTGAGTACTTACAATATCTCAAATGTTTACAACTACTTGTAAATCGTGAGAAAATCGCCATTCTAAACAGTGACACGGGGCTGTGCAGTCGCCTGTCAATGGCGTCATATCCGCGTTATCCTTTGTTACCGCCTTTACTGACGTAGAAACCGCATGACAACAGTGTCGTGGACAAATGCGGAAGTAGTGTCTAGCGTCTAGCAAACCACTAGCTTGTTTTGAGCAGTCACTTATTTATGGACCACAATTATTCAAAACAATTATAAAACTTTAGCTCATCTGCTAACATGATTTCTCATTCTCGTCTGATTGATGGCCATCAGCGGTGGAGGTAAAGACAACAGATCCCATCATTCCACGCTCCTTCACAGCGTCATCAAGCTACGGCATTGTTGATGTTTTGAGGGTGCGCCCTCTAGCGGCGGTTTTTACAAACTGCACCTTTAACTACAATATTACAATCTTTGATGGATAGATATGGTCATTAATGGCTATCAAGACGGGATATTTGCACTTATTAATGTAAGTACATTCCAAAAATGTAGAGTAACAGTGTCGCACGTTTAACATTGTGTGTTAGAAAATATACTGTAAACCTAATGTGAAACAAAAGATAAACACTACAGTAATATTTAAACGCACATGACAAGCATGTAAAACTATTAAAAACTATTATTGCCATTTGAACAGTACATAAACAATACTTAAAGGTCCAGTGTGTAATTTTCTATTGATAGAAATGCAATATAATATACATAGCTATGTCTTCAGAGGTGTATAAAGAGCTTACACAATGAAGCGTTATGTTTTTATTACCTTAGAATGAGCTATTTCTCTTTACATACACAGCGGGTCCCCTTGCATGTAATTCGCCATGTTCTGTCAGCCGTCGTAGTGTTTCGAAAGGGAGGGGGAGGGCTGGAGTGAGCGGTTGGGTGCAATTCGCAACCTTGCCGCTAGATTTCACTGACTGGTCCTTTAAATGTCTCACACAGCTCCAGAAAAAAAACCCAGTAGACTCACGGCCTAAACAGGAGTGTTAACAGGTACTGTATGCCTCCAGCAGGTGGTTGTCCTCTGGATTCTCTGCCTGAACATCAGGCTGTGGTGCCACAATATAAGAAATCTAGTAGTTCTTTTCATTTTACTAAACACTTTTCTTTTGTGTTCTTGTCTCTCAGTCTTTGTTTTCTTTTTAGCGTGGCACTGCGATAGCGCTTATCAGCCATTATAACAGCGTCTTAATGCAGACAGATTTCAAGAGCGGTAAACGTCACCGATAGGAAGGATCCACCAATAACCAATCATGAAACACCAAGCTGACTGACGGATAGTTTAGCCAATTAAATGACATCGTTCCTTACATAAGGCGGTACTATTAAATCGTGCTACACCTATGAACAATCTTTAAATGAAGAATAAGATGACTGGCATATTACGAAACAAATCAAATAAACGAGAGCATGCGAGGCCCCCTAAATGGGCTGGTGCTCAGTCAAGCCCAATGTTAAGTCCGGCCTTGTTTGTATTACACAAACGTCCTTTTTAGGAACTTTTAGAACTTCTTTGAAAATCTTTCACATCTGTTCACAAAGAATCTTTTATTTTGAGCAAAATACTTAGTGATAGATCACCCCCCCCAAAAGAATCGGTCATCATTTACTCACCCTTATGTCATTTCAAACCATATGGCTTTCTTTCTTCCACAGAACTCAAAAGAAGATATACTGCAGAATGTTGTTAACTGGCACCCATTCACTTGCATTGGTTTTGTGTCCATACAACAGAAGTGAATGGGGGCCATTGCTGTTCGATTACCAACTTTCTTCAAAATATCTTCTTTTGTGTTCTGCGGAAGCAAGAAAGTCATAAAGATTTGATATGACAAGAGGGCGATTAAATGATGACAGAATTTTCATTTTTTGGGTGAACCATCACTTTAAGATAGGACATTTTTGTAATGCGACTCTAAATTTTGAGCAGTGGATTATAAAGAGACAAATTTATCAGTGCACAGATTTTTTTACAGCAATTTCTCATAACAAGATTTTATGAGTAACATCTACAGTATATAAAGACAAATTCCCGAACCATTACAATTTCTGTGCATTTTATGTAATCCAACTAGCATGAATTTTGTGTGTTGTTTGCTTGTGTAAAGTCTAAGAAAAGTTCTGTTTTATATAGTGTTCTTAGCTCCACATTATACACTGCCGGTGTATGTAGAAAGGGCACGTTTGATGTCCAAATTTAACTTGCTAATGTAACGCCACAGGCCAATAGCTTCTGTCAGGTCTTTTCACACTTCTAACTTCCTGCTGCTGGCTAAAGAAAGAAGTTCCTTGGCATCATCCTGGTGTGTACATTAATACTATAGCAACTGCTTGCAGTCAGTCAGTCTAATAAGACTTGTTTTCATAGCAGAGGTTAAGAGGATGTTGTCCAGCAAGTGGTTGGACTGTGGTCACAGTTTGATGAACATGTCAAATGAGGGAAACATGTGCTGCTGTTTATAATACCACAAACATATCATGCTGCTGTGTGAGTGGAACGAGGCAGTGTGTTTCTGCTGTATTTAAAGAGCTTTTTCTTGGTAAATTTAGTCTTTGGGGAGCTAAAGGCTTTGATTTTGATCTCTGCAGATGTACATGTGAGATCCTAATAGCTAGTGGTAAAAACTGGATTAAAGAAAATATGTTTGAGTGTTTTGAACGTCTTCTTTCATTGCTTCACACACAGTATTATAATTCTGTGAATATTTTATACTGCGTATAAAATATTCATAATATTTTACTATCATGTAGTCCAAGTTTTGTAGTACAAGTGTTTTGGATGTTCAATAGCACTTTTGAGTGTGGGCTGTAATGTGATAGTGTGTTGATTTTACCATTTTCTTATTCTTTGTTGCCCGGTTTCCCAGATAAGGCTTAAAACTAGTCCCAGATTAAAATTCATGTTTGAGCTGTCTTTACTAAAAATAACTTGCCCTGACATATCTTAAAAATATCAGTGCCATTGTTTTGTCTCAAAATGCACACCAGAAATGTTATTTTCTAATGCATTTTTATAAAAGCGATTTGAATATCCTAATTCAAGACATAGTCCGGGTTTAAACTAAGCCTTGTCTGTGAAACCAGGCCTATATGTTTAATTTGTCCTGATTTAAAACTGCATAAACTGGTATTCAAGAGTTTAACAAATTATAGTCCAAACAGTGTAGTATTTAAATTAATAAATGAGTTTGTAAAATTATTTTAATTTAATGAAAATAATAATGTTTTTTTTTTCGTAGGTCATCCTCATTCTGACTAAATATTACCATGCAGACTCCAACAAAGTTCTTGAGAGTTCCCTCTGGCGGTGAGTAACAAAATACTTTTTTCTTTAAATATACAAATAAAACAGTGAGTTTACTAACAATGGGAATTATTGAAATATTTTTTCATGCAAACTTGAAATAAGTGGTGCTTTTGAATATTATTGACTAAAGCTTTAGTCAAGCATTACTGCCATTTAACCGTTTTGTGCACAATGAGAATCAATCTGACAGTTACTGCCAGTTAGTCAGCCTGTTTGTCAATCCTGTTTAGACAAAAGTAAGTTTATTTTGAACTTTATAGTTGTTCAGCATGACCTAAATTTCCTGTGTGTGCTGTTCATATTGCATTAGTGTAATATGAAGCTAGGATGCTGTGTGACACAGTATTTATTGATGGTATGGCTTAAGATTTGTATATCAAAACATTTTTCTCTGTGACTTGTTCTGAATTTCTGCAGAAAATATTAGATATTTTGAACATTGGTGTAGTTAAGTCCTGTAGTCAGATGTGTTCATTTACAGTATATGGGAATAGAACCAGAATTGCTTTTGAGATATTCAGGTTTTAATGTGGCTTTAGGCTTTTTTATTTGCTCTTAAAAATAGGGTAAACATTTAGTATTCTGTGTACCTGTCAAATCCCTTAGGCATACTTAAATTAAACATTAATATACTTGCAACAATATTTCATTTTTAGAGTGTATGTTTGCTTCAAACTAAAAGATCCAAAGCTGGACCCTAGAAAAAAACATGTATATGCAATTTTGGGTTTTCTGTCAGATTTGTTGATTTTAAAACACTTGTAATTAGATCACTGATTTAAAATATACTGATCTAATCCTGTTTTTATTCCACCATACAAGAAGCGAAACTGCTCATGTGGAGAGCATAACCAGTTTATAATTTAATCTGAAATTACCTTAAATGAGACGTGGGGTTTCTTTCTCATGTTGTTTTCTGCAGTCCTCCAGGGTGTGATACCAGAGGCCAGTGCCTTTGCAGTGAACTTAGAAATGACTTCATTAAGACTGCTGAGGGGTTTCCTGGATCATGTGCTAATTGCCTAACGCACTTCCCACTTATTAGTGACTAACCCTGACCGAATAATGACTGCCAAACAGGTCTTTGTTTGTTTTGCTTTGTTGTTAGGGAATTTTATAAATCCTCCTGCAAAGTTAGGCTTAATCATGAGTCGTGACTCGTGAGAGAAATAGTTTTAGTTTTTATAACGGGCTTAAAGACTAAAGCCACTGAAGTGTGAAAAGAAGATGGAGCTAAAAATATAGAGCCGCGTATGGAATAATTGATGCCATGTTTGTTCCAATGCTCTCATTAGGCTGTCTGTCTAAGGTTGATATGCGGGTGGGATTCATTTTACATTGGGCCTCAGAATATATCAGTTGCACAGCTGCCTAATGACCAGGTAGAATGCTAAACACTGTCTTTTACGCAGCTAGCGCCTCTTCATCACTCTGGAAATGCTCCCCGTGCAAAACAGGGCAAACATAGAGCGCTTTTCCACCATCGCGCTGAAACGGTTACAGGTACAGTATGTTTCCATGTGAGCCTGGTTCGACAAGGCATGATTACAAACTGTTCTCGGCTCGGAATTTTCGGCACGGTTGTCTAATCGTGCTGAATGGTGCTAATGAATGCGCGCAGAGACGTTATAGCTTAGTCTCTTGTGTAACCAAGGCAGTGCGTGACGCGTTTGTGTTTACATTCTAAAAATTTACGTTAATCTCCGGTATTTACGTACCGGCTGGCATGGATCAGCACAGAGTGGAACGATTAAGCAACGAGAAAGATTCGGCGCGATGGTGGAAAAGCGCTCATAGACCAACGTGCACTAGAGGAGGTGTGGAGAGATTGTCTTTTTCTTTTAATTAGGGGTTCGAGTGCGAAGGGCTGAAACCCTATTGTATTATTTTATTAGAAAAGGGTACATGACTGTGCGAGACATGTGTTTAGGCAGGTAGAGTATCTGTGTGGCAGAGAGTAACCATCTGGATATTTCTTTACGACAGGAAGGCGAAATTACAGTTGGCTACCTCCTCCTTTTAATTTGCACGATACTTCAAACATCTTCAAACATTGTCCTTTTACTTATCCATTTCGAGTCGCCTTGTGAAAACGACACACTTGAGTTGTCTTGTTGGCCTGCCCTACCGCATGATGCTTTTCAGGAACAGTTGGTGAGAATGGCCACTCCGCTCCGTGCTTCTCGTGCAGTAAAAATGATCAGTGACACAGATGGCTCTGCTCGAAAAATCAATGTTGTAGAATAAATGAATCAAATTAGTTAAATCTTCTCTTTATTCATGATATTCATGGGGCCGCCGAACACCAGACTTCAAAGACAGGGCCCAGACTGCCAGTCATTCAGTATAAGACAGCCTATGAATTATGTACAGCTTTTCTTGTTAATGTTTTAATTGTTGCTGCGCCTCTCATAAATTATGCGCTGAAATGATGATGGAGCGATTTCCATTCGAAGACATAAGGAGAAGATCAATCATATAAAGCTGGAGATTTGCAGAGGTAAAAGGCTTTTTTTGTTGTTGGTTAAAACCAAGCTTGCGTATCATCATTTTAGAAGTTCAAACACTTTAGACAGTTGTGTAAGATACAGACAAGCTTAAATAACTTTATAATAGAAAAATACTTTAGTTACTAGTTACTAAGTTACTGAGTGAGCTCTAAAGTCTTATCATAAGACCTCACAGACAGCCCCTCAAGTTAAGCCCTACTTTAATTGTGTCCACAAGCTATTTATTAGAACCTTTCCTTATATCCTGTGGTGTTTCATCCCTCCATGGAGAGGTTGTGTCTGTCTCAAAATGAAGCTTTTGCAAAACTGAAACTCTTATCACGGCTGCACTGCCTTTTAAAGATAAGCCATTATAGAACCCAAACGTTTATTTATTTTTTTTACTGGCTGGAATTAATAGGAACACACATGCTTTTGGAATTGAATTGTTTTAGTCTTTGAGCTTTTTCCTTGTCTTTTGTTTGTTCTGAAACTTCACGTTTCAGTGACTGTCCAAAAAACACAAACAAGAAACTCTGGATTAAGTTTCTGCATGTATCCTTGATAAAGCCTCAGTCCTTTTTGGATTGAAATGTTTATGGCCATTAGAAGGTCAAGTGTGGCTGTTGTGAAAGAGGGCTGGAACAATAGTGTTTGATAGCACTAGATTATACCTGAAAATATGATCTTATATAAAATGTCACATTTGAATGATGGAATAAAACGTCCTAGTAAATAACAAACAATTGGGGATGGAGGAATTGACAGAAAAAGTAGCTTTTCCTATTGCATAAAAGGTCAAATATGTAATTTTTTGGAGGATGTGTTGACATAAATGCAATACAATATACATAACTATGTCTTCAGAGGTGTTAAAGGTTAGACCCTATCTCACTGAGCATGCGGCACAACTCCTTTGTCCAGGCCCTGGTAATCTCAAGGATGGACTACTGCAATGCTATCCTTGCTGGTCTTCCTGCAAAGGCTATCAAACCACTCCAGATGGTTCAGAACGCAGCAGCACGCCTCGTCTTCCAACAGCCCAAAAGGGCTCATGTGACACCCCTTTTCATCTCTCTCCACTGGCTACCGGTTGAAGCCCGTATCAGATTCAAGTCACTAATGCTTGCCTAAAGGACAATCACTTTATCTGCACCGGCATACTTTCACACCCTCCTACACCCCATCAAGAACCATGCCTTCAGCAAACCAGCGGCGTCTTGTATTGCCTTCTCAAAAGGGCAGTAAATCGCTTTCCCGCTCATTCTCCTTCACAACTCCTTCCTAGTGGAACATCCTTCCTAACCCTCTCTCTTTCTCTCAACAGGTAGTGGTCTAGCTTTTGTTGAAACTAGTAACTTTGTATGAGCACCTATTGTATAATTGCTCCTGTATGACATATCACTTATTGCTTCCTGAACTCTCTGTAAGTCGCTTTGGATAAAAGCGTCTGCTAAATGACAAATGTAAATGTGTATACAGACCTAACCTAATAAAGTGTTATGTTTTTATTACCTTACAATTAACTATTTGTATCTACATACACTGCGGGTCCCCTTACATGAATTCACCATGTTATTTCTACTGTAGCCCTAAACGGACAAACTGCTCTACAGAGCGCATTTAATAAAAACATTATCTCCTTAGGCAAAGAAGCAAAATGTGACAACATCTTAGTCCCGTGAGAGCTGCCGTAGTGCTTCGAAAAAGAGGGGGCAGGGGTGGAGTGAGCCGTTGGTTGCAATTTGCAACCTCACTGCTAGATGCCACTAAATTTCATACACTGGACCTTTAAGCGACACTCCATTTTGCATTTAAATTAGCTTAACATGTATGTAACCTTCACTTTGTCTCTGTGTGTCTACAAGATTTAATGTCTCACATGATCCCTAGAAGCACAGATATGTTTTTGGTATTTCTTGAGGTTCTTTACAGTAATTGATAAAGCAGTTTTCAAAAGTACACAAACAATAATCTCCTTCCATATTCACCACACTTTTTTAGCACATTACGTTGTTAAGTAAATCGCCCTAGTCGTATTAAATGGGAATACTTCTTCCTTTGAACTTAACCTGAATGCAGAGTCAGCAGCCAGACACACAGTTTTCACCCAGTACCCTGCGGCTTGCAAGCTCAGACTTCAGTTCCACGCTTTTTACTATTTAGCAATGATAGCGTGTCAGTCCTGCCAACACGGGTCATACTGTGTCTGAAAATAGCTAACACAATGTTTCACGATGCCTAATTGGCTTATGCTTTGATAAGACCAATGTGAAAGGTAACGGAAGTAATTGTTGCTTAACACACATCAAGATGTGAGCGGCATGTCATCTGCAAATCACAGCTTTAATCACAGACCTCTTAATCACATATTCCACCAAAAGCATGAAGGACAAGACATCCATTTGGAAACTCCCTGTGTTTTTTTTATTAGGGGTGTTGGAATGATCTGGGGGAGCGGGGGCAGTGTAAACCTCAGAAGTTTGACTCAAGAATAGTCATAACAGTAGGCAACACAACATTTGTGTTGTAGTGCCGAATTTGTTTGCTAAAAGGTTTGTAAGTGGGTGTGTTTTTGAAGTTTCTGCTTGATCTTAAAGAAATGGTTCACTAAAATATGAAAATTCGGCCTTCATTTACTCGCCCTCGAGTTGTTTCAATCTGTATAAATGTCTTTGTTCTGATGAACACAGAGAAAGATATTTGGAAGAATACTTGTAAGCAAACAGTTCTTGGCCACTATTAACTACCATAGTAGGAAAAATAGCTTTATAAATGTCTTTGTTTTATTGAACACAAAAGAAGATATTTTGAAGAATGTAGGAAAGCAAACAGTTCTGGAGCACTATTGACTACCATTGTCGTTTTTCCTACTATGCTAGTCAATGATGACCAAGAACTTTCTTCCAAATATCTTTCTCTGCGTTCTGTGTCCCTTTAAATGTTGTTTTAAGCATCCGGATACAGTATTTTTTTTGCACCCTGAGAAAAATAAGTAAAAATTAAGTTGTAAATTAGAATTTCCTTATACATACAGTTGCTACAGCTCTACAGTTGTATTTTGTTGTTTGGTGTACTGCAGTTTACTTGAAAAGAAAGCAGATTTATTAACATTTTGAAGAGGCACATAAAATTCTGTCAGCCTTTTAAAAGCAACCACCAGACCTCTCTTTATTGATTGCGTTTTCCCCCGATGTGTACAAATGACCATTTCACAGAGTCTGTTTAGCAAACTCACAGGCCCTGCGAAGCTGATTGTGCAGTTTTGAGAGCGCAAACCCGGGCAGCACAAATAAATTCTGATGTGTTTATCTTGAGTGCGCCGCAAATAAAATGAATCCACTCACAGAGAATTGACAGGGCACCGTTGTGCGTGTAGACACAAGAATACATCCACATTCACACACTGGAAGGGGAAAGCACATCCAATCACACCTCTTAGATCCATTTTGTGTCTCACACCTTCTCGCACATACTCACACATGTCTTGTGCAGATGGGATTTATAATTCATATGTTCTTCGCACATCTTTTGAACCGCTGAAGAAGAATTGCCAAGAGACATTTCCTCCTCCGATTAATGCCGTACCCACTCACGCACACACATATACCTTGAGGGAATTCGCCACTCCATAATACATGAAGAGATTCTCCAGCATCCTATCAACCCCCACCCTTCTGACCCTCTATGCCTCCAACAAGTGTAATTAAGGGTCCTTGGGGGAGGAGCAGGGAGCGAAATGAAATCTCTTCAGGCGATGCCTCCTGGGCCAACAGTCAGCCCCTGTCTTTATTTAGAGGTTTAAATAAGACTTCTGTGTCTTAATATTACACCTGTTTCTGTGCTTTCTCTTCCTGTTTTCCTGTATTTATTTCGACTGTTTGCCACATTTTGACAGCTGCTGCATCTCTCCATCTCTCAGTCTCTTTGTTCATGCTGTCACACATCACTCAGGTACTCAGAAGAACAGAGACAGCAGAGTAGAAAAATGATCTTTATGGAACAAAGTACTTTCAGAGGATAACATTGTAATGTTGCATGTAGTGATAAGGGAGAATGGGATTTGGCAGTGGTTATATTTAAGAAGTTCTTTAGGTAACTGTACTGTAAATCCTTTCTTCTATCCACAAGTTTCAGAAGGGCGCTACTGTAAAAATGAACGCGGGTACAACTTCCGGTGAAGTAGTGTATTGCACCTTGAATAACTTATTCTGATGACAGAAAATGAGACTGCGATTCATATCTTGAAGTGTAGTACTGTTGGTTTCATATAAAAAAATAATTTCGAGACTGACGAGCAACACCTGCTGTTCGTGGCTGCACTTACAAACAGGCGGAGCTTATTTCACGTCGTAAAAAAGAGCGCTTCACACACAGATCTAAAGTCAAGACGGAACTGCTCCTGTGAGGGACTGTTCAGTTTTTAAAAGACAAACTTCAAAATGTGGACCGCTTATCTCGAGCAAATAGATAACGAACATTAAACATCACTTGCTCATGTTTAAAAAAAAGTTTGCAGTTTTAAAAGGGAGTTCAAATAGATTCATGTAATCATCAACACACTGTAGGCTATATGGTCTTCAATAAAATCACGAGACAGTAAACTGGATTTACAAGGATTCTTTACTGTATTTTACTGATTTTTTTATCCAAAATCTGTTATCACATCATGTGGCTACATTTCTCATCTGATAGGTAGGACAATTTCTTCCACTTATCGCCTTATAAACAAAACTAAACCCCTCCATAATTTTCAAATTGCTCATTGGTTTACTGTCACAACAACTGAATTAATAAAGTTGCAAAATATCCGCCGTCAAGTATTAAAATCATCATCCCATTCCTCTATAAAGTAATGGACAGAATACTGATGTAGTTGATAAGTGCTGTCAGTGTGAAAGTTCACATTTTGCTATAAACGAATGACTTAAAATACTGCAGAAATGCTTTTGTTTACATTGAACCGGAAGTCTTTATGTAGTAACTTGTTATTAGCAACTAAAGCTTTTAAAGCACACACTAACATACAACATTTGTGACCCTGGACAACAAAACCAGTCTTATGGGTCAATTTTTCGAAATTGAGATTTTTACATAATCTGAAAGCTGAATAAGTCAACTTTCTATAGATATATGAGTTGTTAGAATAGGACAATATCTGGCTGAGATGCAACCGTTTAAAACTGAGGAATCTGAGAGCGCAAAAAAATCAAAATATTGAGAAAATTGCCTTTGAAGTTGTTAATCAGAGGCACTGTGGCAGACCATGCACTCACAAAAATAAAGTTTTTATATATTTAAGGTAGGAAATTTACAAAATATCTTCATGGAACATGAACTTTACTTAATATCCTAATGATTTTTGGCATAAAAGAAAAATCGATCATTTTGACCCACACAACAATGTATTTTTGTCTTTTACAAAAAATGTTCCCGTGCTACTTAAGACTGGTTTTGTGATCCAGGGTCACATTTTGAAATTCAGTTCTGCTTGAAAGTTATAGTGTAAAATATACAGCCGCTAAAAACATTAAGAGACCATTCCTAATTTTCATTTCAAATCAACATTTCTAGATATATTGTGGCCATTCCAGTCCAGTGTCTGTTGAATTTCAACAAAATCAAACCTCAGGAGTGACAAAGTCATCCAACAGCAATGTGAAAGACTGACAACATGACAAGACACATGAAAACTGTGATGATAATCGAGGTTATCACATAAAATAATAATTTTTGAATTTGTCCTAAATACATGTACAAATATGACTGTTGTATTGTTTAAGAGTGAATATGAACTTCAGAAAAACTGTCTCTAAAATGGTCTCTTAATTTTTTCTGCGCCTTGTGTATTTGGATTTATATATACTGTATATATATGAATATATAGCAAAAAAATAACTTGTGGAAGCATTATATAGTTCTGTGTCTGTAAAGGAGGATTTTTTTTAAATCCTCAAAGGATGTGAACAAAAGACTTTCAGCCAGAGACCTATTCTGTTCTTTCTCAGTCTTTCTCTGTTTTATACACATGCACACTAATACACAGAGGAGGAACATGTGGAGTACTTAAGAAAATAAGCTCTAACAGAAGAGGGGAAGATTGTCTGGAGAGAAAAAAATAGGCCTCTCTTCTTGGTTTAACCACCCTGCTGAGGTCAAGTCGCTTCTAAAGAGACTAAACTACGCTGAACTGACGAACTATGTATTTAATATTCCCACGTCTGTGTGATTGTGAACATGTGTCACAATAGCTTAAAGCAGAAGGAATAAGTGTGAAGATGATGACTGTGCCATATACACCTAAAAGCTGCTAATGGTGATAATGAAGAGAGAGAAACAGACAGAAGGAAAGAGTGTCTGTCTCAACTACTCATGCCACACTGCTTTTTTCTCCTGTACCAGGCTTAATATTGCAGAGATGACAATAAGTCATTTGTTGATTAATTTTCCTTAATAGTGTAAACATTGTTGGGATATATTTTTCCCATAAGGGGATAGATTAAACCTTAGTTAAATTAGGATTTTTAAGTATTTTTACAAACACGCATTATACAAAACATTACTGTGTGCATCTTGAGACAAAACAATGCCACTGATATATTTTAGGATATGTGGGTGCATGCTATTATTGGTTAAGAAGCTCAAACATGCATTTTAGTCTGGGACTGGGATTAATCTTGTATTTTGTGTCCGGATATCTCCTATCAGAAATCCTGTTTGAATGAAAACAGTGGTGGACTGGCCGTCTGGAGCACCGGGAGTTTTCCCAGTGGGCCGTTGCTCAATGTGGGCCGTCCCACTGTAAGGATATAAAGAAATAATAATTACATTTTCTTTTGCTCACTTGTTATAGTTGTGATTTCTGTGCCCTAGCCACAGTGGTTCTTCAATGTCAAAAGGTTGGCCAATCAAACAGGGTTTAGAGAATTCTAGCCAATCAAATTACAGAGGCCAAGCAGAACTTAAACCAATCAAACTGAAGAAGACAGACGTTTCAACCAATTAAATGGAAGAAGACTGGAAGACAGAAGTTTGGTAGGCTGGCGCTAACAGAAACCAAGTGTGAATTCAGTTTGATGACTGTGAAGCAGTTTGAAGTCAAATATAACAAAGCCAACTGTTTAACAATAAAAATGATAAACGGTTACTTCTGTGAATTCTGCTGTTTTAAATGAAAACTTAGGTGGTTTGTCACATAATGTTAGATGTTTAATGTGCATTCGACTTAACATGCCTAAAAACATAACCGACAGCATACCAGTTTACAGCAGCGGTTCTTAATTGTGGTCCTCGCAACCCCCTGCTCTCAATATTTTGTATGTTTCTCTTATCCCTTCAGAGGTTTGTTCAATGCAACCGTATACGTAAATCACTGGATATTCTGCCATGATTCCAGTTCGAAATGAGCGTATGTACTATTTAAAAGGCATTGAAGTGCACAAGACGTACGTAAATCTCATGATTACGGATAAATAACACTTGATATTTCTGTTGTAACTTTTGTCTGTGTGTGAAGGTGCTGCAGTTGTGTAGAGCAAATCCGTGTTCAAAAACTTCATCTGATTTCCTGTGTGCATGGAGTAGAGAGCAGTGAACACTGTCTAGGGACCATGTCAATCGTTACACAGTTCATTCATGAAGCGTTCTTCTTATGAGCTGGTGATTTTAAATCAGGTGTGTTAAACAGAGAGTGATGCAAAAAATGCAGAGCCGGGGGTCACGAGGACCAGGATTAAGAATCGCTGGTTTATACCATTCAAGCCATAAGACTGTGTAAGTTATTTGGTGGACTTAATTAACATTGAAGAATTCAATAGATTGCAGAACTATTATCACAGGTAATGAAATGACAATTTTTGGTCAAATTTCTATTTAATGTATAGTTTTATAATGCTTATTGTAGCTTATTAAGTTATTAAGCCCAAAGCGTGAATGTTTCTCTCCTCTCCTCTTGGTTTATATTTCTTAATGCTCACTTTTGTTTAGACTTGTATGTTGATTTTGGACTTTATATTTGATGTAATAAAACAAGAGTTTTTAGCAAAGTCACAACTTTTTGGCAGCATTTAAGTAAATTCTCTTTAAGTCTAGGAAATTATTCAGAAGTAGGAAGTCATCACCCTTACACTGCACCCTAACCAAACGCGATGCGTTGAGATTCCTGCTTTAAGCAATTTGTTTGTCCATACCGAACGCGAAAAAGCCAAAAAAGCCAATCAAAACTCTGTCCACGCACCCTCTCTGTCACGGGGTGTGGTGGACAGAACCCAAATGCAGGCAGCAGTTCAGGGGTTAACAGATATATATTTAATGACAAAAACAAAGGTACAAAACAAAACACCCACGAGGGGGTAACACAACAAAACAGGGGAATATAATAATAGGACACGACAGGACTATGACTAACTACACTAAACTAAAAACAACACTAGACACAAACTAGACAAAACACTTACTGAGACTCGACTTGATCTTGGCAGAGAAATCCACAAGGAACAAGAATGCCTGCACCGAAGAACAGGGGTACAAGCACACAAAACGCAACGCACGAGCACAGGACAACAGACACGAGGATACTTTATGGGGTGACAAACAAAGGAAGATAACGAGGGGCAGGTGTGAAACATAAGACACGGCAGGGAAGCAATACAGGAAACGAGAGGGGCAGGGCCAATGACAAGACACAAGAAAGCACATGAGATGTGAAAACATAAACAACCCATGGCTTTCTCACACAAAACCAAAGGCTTTGTCATGACTCTACCACAGGACCAAAAAAAACATGACTAAGTGAGGCAGAGCCATGACACTCTCGCGAGGCGTCCTGTTCTCATGACTCCAGTGATGTCTCACCGGACGCTATGCTAAAATTTCAGAATCTAAACGTATGTAATCAAAGGTATATAGCCTGTCCTCATCCATGTTTGGCGATTAATATTCATGAGGTGCAGAACTTACATCGAATGAGATCATTTTGTGTGGGCGGAGCTGTCAGCCGCGACATCGCAGAAATAAAAACAGCCGTTGCTCGTCGCATCGCGTTTGGTTAGGACTCGGTGTTAGACTTAAAACAGGGTAAAATTTGAATCTTTGACTCAGGTGTGTTACATGTCATGGGCAGTAAAGTATCATTTACAAACAGTTCAAATACATTACCCTACATTACACTGACATGTTTAGGCAGGCTTTTATGTAATTCCGATGTCTTTTAGTTGCTTAGACTGCGCTGGCTTTTACTGTTTAATGTTTGTTGTTTTATTGGCTTTGCAATGTGTCTTTAAAAGTTCCTTAGAAACATTTGTTTCTAAATTGTGGTGTTGATTTGATAGAATGATTTGTGCATCAATTAGCTGGTGTATTATGTTGATAGCCTGGTGTTGTGGGCTGCTGATAGTGAAGAAGTCCAGGGCCACTTTTTAGTCCGAATCCGCCCCTGAATGAAAAATAAACTTAAAAATATAGGTGCTTAAAAGGTTCTTCACAGTGATGCTGTAGAAGAACCTTTTTTGGTTCCACAAAGAACCATTCAGTCAAAGGTTCTTTGAAGAACCATCTCTTTCTTACCTTTTTATAATCTAAAGAACCTTTTTTTTGCGAAACAGAAAGGTTCTTCAGATGTTAAAGGTTAAAGTGGTTATGCACATCTAACATTATCAAGGTTGCTGATTCATAAATACTTTCTTGCACTCTCTGCTGTTTCCGTAAGAGTGGAAACTGAGTGCTACATCTACTACACAAGCTGATCTGTATAGAAAGAGATAAGACATGAGACAAAGAGGAGTAATCCTCCTGATCTGATCGTATAAAATATCAGCCGTGTTGAGGAGCGCGTGTCTGGACATCATCGAACGGAAAGCTCGTGTGAGCAAACATATCGCTTTGAACGTGTGCATGAATGAATGTGTGTGACAGGAGGCAAGAGAGAGGGAAAGACATGTAAATCTGGAATGTGAATGAAGTCAAATGCATCGCCATCTGGAGAGAGTTTCACATTTCTATGGACATTCCTTCTGTGACGAAAAACAGACTCAAACTAAATTACAGGCAGCTGCTGGTCTGAGAAACACACGGGGTATACCGAAGTGGAGAAGGGGAGAAAAAAACAAGTGTCCCCACGGATTTGTTCTTCATTTGCTTTTGAGAAAACTGTGAAAGCATTCGGTGCTCAGAAACAATACATCTTCTCTTTCCTCTCCATTATTCCTATTTACACTCTAGAGTTAAAGCGTTTGGCTCGTAACCAGCAGCGTTTCACCCTCTCTTTTCGTAAGCACCGTGTTGCCAAAGTGTGTCTGAAGTTCCGGACCTCACAGCTCAGAGGCTAAACGGTGCTGACAGAGCCCGGGTAATGACTGGACACATGGGAGATGTAGTTTGCTGCCAGCGTGGCGGTAACGTCTGAAATGATCTATAGGTTTGAGAAGGTTAAGTACCATAGAGGAAAACCTTGAGGGACAGGAGATCTTTAGGATGTATCTTCTTTGTGGTGATGGACCGCTTCTTGGATATATTTTATCTCATTTGACTAATTTCCTCTGCTTTTTGTTTCCTGTCTTCTCTACATGAATAATACATTCCTTCATTTCCTTGGCCTTCTCTCTGACCACACACATGCCGGCCACACTCAGCTGGAACTGACCGTAAGAATGTGTTTTAAACCGAATTGCCCCGATCTTAATCAAAACCATATTTTTGCAGGCCATATCAAACATATTTTACAATTTTCAGCAATTTTCAAATAAACGTTATCGTGCCATCACAGCACGCTGCTTCAGCGCTGTGTTTTGCTTGGATTTCAATGGTCTCTGGCTTTGAATTGAGACTCACAGTCACACACACACACACTAATTCTCAAGACTGAGCGTTCAGCACGTTTCAGAAGCAAGTTTACCATGGTGCTGTAGGCACCGCGGGGGATGCTGGGGATATACAGTCACACAACACGACACAACACAGTGACTATCCATCTCTCTCTCCATTTCCAACAGACAACC
Organism: Triplophysa rosa; assembly: GCF_024868665.1. Taxonomy (NCBI): domain Eukaryota; kingdom Metazoa; phylum Chordata; class Actinopteri; order Cypriniformes; family Nemacheilidae; genus Triplophysa; species Triplophysa rosa. The sequence goes on from NC_079890.1 coordinate 23,198,235, forward strand.
TGCTGTGTGTGTGTCTGTGTGTGTTTGGCTGAGGTGTTTGGCAGTCAAGCCCATCAATGCTGTGAAAGTGTTTGCCAGCCTTTTATCAAACACCTCGGTTGGAGCTCATTGATTCAGCACCGCAGGGCGGTCAAGCAAAAGAAATCCTTGGTTTAACCGGAGTGTCGCGCTGTGCTGTTGGTTTCTCGTTCGATGACGTACTGTTTCGGGACCAGGTTTTGTTAACAAATGAACGTTGTAACATATTGTTGAGATAGAAAGGCTAAGCAGCATATGTGATTTAATTAAATTCCTTTTCTGTAAGTGCTGTGTAAGAAGAAATACATTCAAAGTGTGAAGAGACCTTGTTGAACTGACAAACACAGCGGGTTTGGACAGTATCCTAGCTTCAAGTGCAGACACAGAAACTCACTTTGCTGTGATCTTGTTCTCGCAATCCCTCTTCTGCGCTTTTTAAGGCCGACACCTACTCACACGCACAAACATGGAGGCTCAAAGAACCCCTATGTGCCAAATTCATGGTGTTTAAGTTTATGTGTGTGTATAAAATATACAGTTGGAAGTATATATAATGAGCTGTACTTGAATGTATTAGAATAGTATATATTTCCACAACACAACCACACAAAAAAGAATGGTTAACATTGTAGCCAGTTAGTTTTTATCAAATAAAACATACTTTACAAAAAATGGTGTGCATCTTGAGACAAGAGAATCGCACTGATATATTTTAAGATATGTCAGTGCCTGTTGTTTTCGATCAAGACACATCTAACATTTAAGTTAGCCTGGAAATAGGCTTAAGCCCTGTCCGGGAAACCACCCTAATTAGTTTAATGCTCTTGGACTGTTTTGCTGTTTTGACTTTGTGCCCCTATTTGAACGTTTTATCTTCTGAATGTTACATCAAGAAAAAGTAGATTCCTTGTGATGTGGAATTTGTGTTTATGTATAATTGTGTTTAGCATCACTCATAAAACATGCATATGGGAATATGAGATATGGGAAAATGAGAGCGATATTGCATATTTCAAATAGATGCATGAACCAAAGATTGAGGATTTATTGCAAAAAGAGAAAGAAATCTATAATATGAGAAAAAGATAAGCTGCTTTATTTTATTCAGACTCTCACAGATACTGTAGATTAAAACCTGTGCCATTACATGACACGATCCTGCTTTAGATCATTGTGATTTTGGTGTTCAAGGAACTTCCGAACCTTTGGCCTAATTTGCAGATGATTGAAGGAGATGATGTAAACCTTAAACTTAATTTGACTCATAGTGAGAACACACTATGATCAATAAAACCACTAATGAGCCACAACCTATGATATATAACTGTCAGGAATCGGTAGGCAGAACCCAGGTGGCAGCAGATTACAAATTCAAAATTTATTTAAATCAAAGACCCACGATGGGGGTAAACATGACAACAAAAATCTTCAAAACATCAAACAAAAAACTTCCCAAAAACTAACAGAAAACTATGAATTACTTCAAGACTAGGTAAACAGGTACAATGACACGGGTAGAAACTAGAACGAACCAGCACAGGACAGCAAACACAAGGGCATTAAATAGGAGGACTAACAAGGGATAATTACAATAGGCAGGTGAGGGGAATGAAACACTGGCGGGAAGCTAGACGAGGAATCGAGGTCAATACGTGACAGGAGAGTACATGGCACATCACAACAAACGATGGCCATGTGCTTCCACACAAAACACGTGGGACTGTCACGATCCTGACACAAGGCTAGAAAAGCTGAACGACTGAACGAGGCAGGATCATGACATATAATGACTAGTGAAAATGTGTGCAGCTGCTTTCATCTTTATGTGCTAGCATGAAAGTACACACTTTCTCTTTTTAAACTAAGTAAACTATCATGAATATGTTTCAGAGAGCAGTGCTTCTTCCTGTACTGTTGATTGACTCGGTTGGTTTATTGCCCAGCAAAACATTTTGTGTGAATAAATATCCATGATCTTCCCCAGTCTCATTCCAAACTCCTGGACCTTAAGGAGAGAAAGAAGATCCACTATGAAAGAAGCTTTTTAATTAAAGCAAAAGTGGCCAACACAAATGCTGTCATAGTTTGCCAAGCCCCGGGCCTCTTCCTCACGCTCATTTTCTTTCACCCCCTGCTATCCCACACACATTTCACACTGTGGAAGCCCATGGGTAGCAAAGAAATAAACAGTCCTGCGGAAGCTCTGGAACTATAGGATGTTCTCTAGAGAGCCAAGTTGTGCTGCTTTCGCTGGCTGGGTGTTTGTGAATGTGCTGGCACAGTCGGTTTAAGGGACTGACATAGAAATCAGGTTGCGTCTTGAGCCATGAATGTTAACAAGACACATTCATTAAAGATACTTTTATCAGGCCAAAATGCATATTTTACAAAAGTTTTGTATAGTGACACTTATTTACTTTGGCTTTGTTGTCAATTCTTTTCAGCTTTCTCACAGCTTACACAGTCTTATCATGCGACATTATCAAGACCTGAGGGAAGACCTTGACTTTCATTGTAAATGACTCAACCACAGAAGGACAAGGCATTGCTATGAACATCCATAGTAGCACTTGTATTTCTTTGACAATATATATGGGTAGAGGAAAACAGTCCACTTGATTAAGAAGTTACTCATCCAGAAAACAATCAGGGTTCCATTTTAGCCCAACAGTCCCATCGCATAATATGGTTAATGTTGTAACACATGTGGGCACATTAAGTTAATTAGTTCTTGAATTGTAAGATGATTCAATCTTACAGAGCTGTAATGACATATAGGGAGAGAACAGATTAAATGTTTCTGTCTCCCTTGCTCATTTGATTGTACTGTTAATGACGGTAGATTTGAAGTGATTATTTTAATATGATCATGATTGATAAAATGTGAGATATTATCATTTAGTAAAATGAAATGTTGGGTGTTTATGCTCATTATATCCCTAATGATGCATTGCATTCATAACCAAAATGAACTTTAGTTCTTACTGAAGAATGGAATTGAGTGGCTTTTTGGTATGTACTTATATTTTACCATTCTGCTCTTGATTCTTCTTGACTTTTTCAAGTACTTTTAAACAAACATATCTGTAGATTTCCACAGCAGATGGTTCCCTTCAGAGGCATTTCATAATAACATCTATTGGTAGATTATTATTGAGTTAATGAATGCAAGTTTTAAAAGATTGGTCCAATATTATAATTACTGTTATTATATTAGTGCATTTATTAATAAACACATGACTTCACTTCACAGATGGCAGTAGCCTGTGTGGAAACTACATACAAGAACCAACAGGTTTTTTACACCCACGGCATCTAACATTTTTTCTTATTTTTGTGAAAATATTCACAACATGAAGACAAGAACTTCCTTCCTTCCATTCAGTTTACAATCTTAATTTTCAAACTCGCTGTATTGACTGCACACTAGCAAAGGACTAATCCTCTTAGCAGATAGCTTTGTTTGGCCCTGTTGGTTGCTGGGAGGAGTTTGGAGAATGCTGCTGTTGACCACTTGTGATGGTAGGGGGAAAACGCTGGCTGATTTAATAGAGTAATTGGTACCTGCTGATTTATTATGTGATTTATTTATTTCTGATGGTGATACCACATCACAGAAGGACGTCCAACTCATCCATTTCCCTTTGTCTCTTGTTCTTTATCTCACGTGTGCTGTGGCCCATATGGAGATTCTTCTGGAACCTTATTGTGACTTTCTGTAATCCTTTTCATATTTGGACTGTGTTATTTCTGTGTTTGGATTGTGCTATTCTAGTATTTAAAGCAATAGCGTACCCAGATACAGTAGGAGAATTCTCTCGATTGACTATTTTTATGCAGTTTTTGTAATGCTATTATGATTTTAAACAAATATTCATGTACATAATACTCGTACTGGTTGAATATGTTCCTCCACTGTGCAGTCTTTGGCAGCATATCACACTCATTGAGTCCAAACTCAGATGGAATAAAAGTGTTGAAAACCTAATTGTGATTATTTAAAGTGCCCATGTGCAAATTACATTTAATTCTGTTTAATATGAATCAATTTATGTCGTGTTTGATGAGAGAAACAGTGGGTGAGCGAGAGAGAAGATGAAGAGTAGAAACTGAATAGGTGCCAATGTGAGGTTCCACTGTTGTGCAGGAAATATGAATTTTTTGTAGTTTAAATAGGTGTCATATTGAAGTGAAAAATATGGCTTAAGGATTTTGCCCATAAACCTTGTAGTTATTGAATTGGGAATTCATGAAACGGTAAGAAATCTGAACAAGTGAGACATAAGTGGGAAAACAGCTAGGGACCATCTATAAACTCTTTATCCAACAGCACACCATAAAAGAGACACATGCCTTAGTAAAAAAGTCTTTGTAATGGTCCTTATTAGGCTTTTAGGATCTAGTTGTCTTAATCAATATTGTGCAAATGAAAAAAGTATAATAGTCATTAAATACAAAGCAGCACAGGATTCCACAATGGCCACACATTCATAAATAATGTATTCAAAGTCTCTCAGGATCTTGTGTGTTGGATGTTAAAAAAGTTTTTAAATTATTATTTGCCAAACTCATCTTAATTACCACTTAAAAGCCACTAGTGCTGCAATGATAGTGTTATTGTAATTTGATTTTAACTTGAGTTTGTTTCCTATTTTTATTTTCTTTTGGCACAAAAATGAGGCTATTAAAACATCACAAAAATCAATCAAATACACTACAGTACACTTGGGAAAAAATGAGGCTTTACAGATTTGTGCACCTGCCAAAGGGAATATCTGTATGAGATGGAACAGATGTTCTCACAGCACACCTGTAGAAGCTGGTTAGACTCTTTACCTGTTTTGCAGAAGATCAATGTCCATTTAAAGCAATTCAGTACTCTTGTTTCACCCCCCACAGCAATTTCCACTCACGCTTGAATGTGGAAACACCATCATGTCTAAAACTACCTTTTAGGATTATCTTTCAGTAAATTATTTCAAATTTCCAATAAAATATGACAATAATGTCATTATATCCTTATTTAGCTTAACACACAACATGTAGGCTTTTTAAGTTTTTCTCCTACCAGTGGAGTTTCTTGATGACAATGATTTATTATTTGATTATGTAATATGTTCAGGCTCGAACAGCCTGAAGTTAAGAAACAGGAAAATAAAGCACAATTTGGGGTCAGTGACAGGAAATTAATTGGCTTTTCCGTAATTAATCCCTCAGGTCATCCGGCCTCTGGGTTTTATCACAGATATCTCTGTGAAGCAAACAGCTCTTTAGTTCTCTGTTTGAAAGGCATATAAATTCATGGCAACACGGAAACTCAACTTACAAGCTTACAAACATCACAACATTCAACAATAAGACTGGCTGAAATCATACGTAAAGTATATAGATTAAGTATATAAATTCAGACTTAAGCCAGGTTCGCTTTTTTGTCTGTGGTTTGGAGTCTAGTGCTGTCACGGAGATGAGATTGGCATTTCACAACATCAACTGCAGTGATACTTATCTGTCAGGTTAAACAGTTTTTTCTGTGCCATTCCAAAATAAGAATTCAACTGTATAAACCACAGTGCAGTTTGTCATGACTGTTGGGTTCGTACAAGACATTGTATACTGAAATTCCAGGACTTTCAAGGACTTTTTAAGCACTTTTTTTCAAGGGTTACTATTAAAGATCTCATTTATTACAGAAATTCTATGGTAAGCTTTAAATTATTATAAAACTATAAAAAAGGTAGAGATAAACAAAAATATACTAATAAAACAAAACTGTACAAATAAAGTGTGGTACTTGAAGTATGCAATGACTGTGGCAACTAATACAATTATAATTTTGTAATTTCATTTTAAATTGCCCTAAAATGTAAGCTCGTTTCAAGTACCTCTTTGTAAGTATTGCTGTTTTCAAGGGTTTTCTAGAACTTGAATTTAAAAAAGGCAATTTCAAGTATCTCTAGCACTGTGACGTGTGTCAAACTGGAACTCAAAATATCATCTCACATAATAAATAACTATCATGACTATTTTATCAATGCTAGTCAACGTACATTGCTGACCTACCAGCCCGCTGGTTTGTTTCACTGCACAGTTATTATTACGTCAATCAGAGAGCAGACGTCTGTTTTCAGTTCCACCTTTGTTTAATCAGGTCACACATGTGCTTTGTTTGAGATTGATCAAGTCTGACCTGATTTCCCTAGAGCTGTGTGGCAAACTGTTTAAGAAGCATCTGCTACATTTCCAAATCACTGCTCGAGTGGACAGAGAGAGCACTTAATGAACTTCTGCTGTGCTTGACACGTCATGCTTTTCTTTATGTTAAAGTCAACTTTTAGGAATGTTATAGTCTTCTGTCATAATGTGTATTTGCTTTACCCAGACACATCTGCCAGTATTGTACAACAGATTGATTTGAATAGAGTTTATTGCCAAATCTTTAGATGTAAAGTCTTTCTAAGATTAAGATGATTGGTTTCATTAAAAAGATTTCACCTGGAAATGAAAATTCTGTCATGAATTAATCACCCTCAAGTGTATAACTTTCTTTTTTTGGTTGAACACAAAAAAAGATATTTGGATATCTGTTAGCAACTAGGGTTGGGCCGATAGACGATGACATCGTCCATCGCCGATGGCTGACAGCCATCACGATGTTGGGCCGGCATCGTGATTCCCCTGCATGATGCAATTTTCGTCATCAGGAGGATCCGCGGTCATCCACACATCCCGTCCGTGTACGCGTACAGCACATTCCCAAGACAAATGTTGACAGCCGAGTCCACAGTATGACATTCTGCGCATGTGTAGAGCTCGTCCATTCATGCTTATCCGCAGTTGAGTATGATTTGGAAGCTGCGCGACACGTGTGTGCGCGAGACAGAGACGGACGTAGAAAGTGAATGCAAACAGTGAATCGTATTAATGCGCTCACGTTGTGTGTGTGTAAACTTGTCAATGACGACCTGAACTGTGCGCGTTCGCAATGGCAGCGGGAAACATCAGTGCCGCGTGACCCGCGCAGTTGACTAATCACACACACACACGCGCACACACACGCACACACACACACACACACACACACACACACAGCCTACACTGGTGGGCTCACGATCTATTCGTCTTTCCACATGAAATAACAACCGGAAGACATTCCAAATTTGCAGGTCGTACATGTGCGAGTACTTGTGAAAAAAAAATCACGCTGTCTTGAAAACTGGTCACAAAATGTGTTTTGGTCGCAGTCTAGAGCACTGATATAATTGTTTTTAATGTTTTGGCAGATGGCCATCAAGCAAACTGATACGTCCGATGCCAATTTGGTAGACATCGCCCAACCCTATTAGCAACTGTGATTTTTGGGACAACATTGACTTCAATAGTAGAAAAAATTGTTGTGTAATTTTTTTGTTCAGTTAAACACAAAATTAGATATTTTGAAGAATTTAGTTCTGGGGCACCTTTGACTACCATTTTAATTTTTTCTACTACTGTATTTTAGTCAATGGTGCCTTAGAAATCTCAGTTGATAACATTTTTCTAAATATCTTTCTTTGTGCTTAACAGAACAAAGAAATTTAAACATGTTTGAGACAACTTGACTGTGAGCAATTCACTACAGAATTTTCATTTTTAGGTAAACTATCCCTTTAAAGAACTGTATTGCAAAATTGGTCATTTTTGTATTACATATTAAACATGGTGTCACTGTGATGTAGTACCATGTTTTTATTGTATGTACGTTATACCCTGCTATAATTGTATCGGTATTATTATTACTGCCACTTTTTGCATCTCTGTTGCTGATTTCGTAGACCTTTATTTGTGCCATATGTTTGTACTTGCTTCATAAATCTTTACTTTTTTATTTGGGGTTGTAAGGCAGGTTTTGCTTCCAGTACAGTAAATCTTCAATGTAAATAATGCTATATAATGCTTTAGTTCTTGTTTGCCAAGTATACCGTTCACAGTATAAAAACAAGAACATCTTTGCTTGTCACAATAATTTCTGTCATTTTTACCCATTTTTTAAGACACAACTTTCTTCATTTAAAATTAAATGCAAAGACCTCAAAAGTGTGTGTTGAACCCGTGCGTTGAAACTGCAGGTTTTAACTTGGATTTTACCTAGAAACTTTGTGCACAAACTAAACTTCAGTTTTTAATTTTAATGGGTTAGATTTTTGTGTGAATATGTTAAAAAGTGTGTCAGTCATGTGTGTTTGTGACCTTTCTGTCACCCTTGGGCTAAACCTAATTTAACCTGACACCCAAATGTGCGTGTGGCTCTAATGGATGCCTTGCTTTGCTTTGACTGCTGGCTAACAGAAGCCCTCTGGGATCACAGGAGCAGACACACACACAGATGTAACAGGTCAAGCGGAACTGAAGTCTGCAGATATTACTTGTAGAGCTCGGTCGTGTATGAAGAAGTAAACTCGTACAGACAACAGTTGGTCGCTGCTCACAAAGTCTAAACTAAAGGACTTCAAAGCTGTTTAATATTGCATTTGCTTTGTGTTCTTTTGACCTACCTGTACTGCTGTTCAGCGGAAGCAAACCTTTAGGTCATGGGTATAATGCATAGTATAATGCAATGTAAGTCGCTTTGGATAAAAGCGTCTGCCAAATGCATAGAAAAAAAGTAAATCTTTCTATTGAGTTATCTCACTTGAGGGAATCTGACCTCTGTTGTAAACATCTCACCTGTCTACATACAATATAAACAATATCTCGTAATATTCACCTCATGCATGGGTGTTTTCCACCGGCGTTTACTTTGATTCAAATCAGTGCAGGTTCAAAGCAGCTGTGAAGCTCTTGATGTGCTGCATTTTAGGATAAAACAAAAGGGTTTTGAGGATGGATCAAATCATGAAGAAAGTGAAATATATAACTCCTAGTCAAGGACTGTGTGTTTCAATTATGCTAAGTGGATGGCTGATTAGATTACCTGTCTCTTGTGCTACCACAGCTGCCTCTATTCTGAGAGAGCGGGCATTTGTTCAATTAGATGGAGATGAGTAAATGGTTTTCAAAAGGCTCTCTCTGACATGTTGTCAAGTGCCGTAGCACCTGCTAACCTCTAGCTACCATAAATGCATTGATTACCTCTATGACGAGCCATTACCTCTATGGCTTTGAGTTTGTGTCTGTAGCACGAGGGGGCAGGTGGAGAAGATCTAAAAAACATTTAGTGATAAACCTCATAAATCACATGGCATTCACTGAAAGTGTCACAAATACACTGGAAAACCAGAACACCCATGAGATTGGTCTCTATGATGACCTACATTAATGTAATTATTATTTTTTTTATTGTAGAATTCTTTCATTTATAATAAACATAATTGAATTAACAAACTATAATATATCATTTAATGATATATAATAATGGATGAACTAAAACTCCATGTAGATGGTTTCAGCAGCAACAACATAAACGTTTTGTGGCCCAAATTAAATTTACAGTAGACCTTCGCAATGAACCAATACCTGTTGAGTAGTTTTAATGTAATTTAATACAATTAATATACAATCAAATATTAATATAAATGAATATTAATATACAATAAATATAAAATAAATGGTTATATTATAACCAAACCTAGACCGGAAGTTAACTTCGGGTCAGGTGCTTGCATCCGATAAAACCGATACGAATATATGTAGTGGGATTTGTGTAATTGATATACAGATATAAATGTTATTACTTCACTCATACAAATACACATCATTCATATTTCTCCTATAGCGCTTTGAATGTGATTAGTGTCATCATTGGTCTTTTTTCTCTCTTAAGCTTTTTAAGACCATATGAGACGTGCAGTGCTAAATGAGCAATGCTGCAAAAACAGAGCACCCTGGTTCTGCATTTCCTTATTCTTATTTAGAAAATAGCCATAAACTGTTGCATTTGCAGACCAGGCTAAGTGTGTGCATGTGTTTTTGTTTGTTTGTTTGTGTGTGTCTGCTTAGCAAATGTGAAATTTTGACAAGAGTACTAGAGGACAAACAGATGTACTTGTCTTTGAACTAACAGCCTTTTGAGGATGTTCAACACTCTTGGTCGCATGTGGGCTCTGTCAGAGATAACACACACACACAAGTTTAGACCTTGTAAAGGCACCTCTCTAGTCCCTAATTGGATTGTTTATGGCCCTCAGTATTGTATGTGCGTGCGTGTGTGTGTGTTTGTGCGTGCGTACGGCGTGCGTGCGTGTGAAAGTGCTTATAATTGGCTGACTTTTTGTTGGCCATTGTATTGTACATGAATGGCTTATGTCTCAGTAACTCTTTTTTTGCGCTCTCCTTGTTCTCTGTGAATATCAGTAAGTGTTGGATTAGTATAATAACATGAATTATTAAAAAATACATTAAATATACATTAATGTATCGCTATCATCTAAATGCAATCTCACATCAAGTGATGTCACATTTGATGATGAGCCAAAAACTGAATAAATCCTTCACGCATACACAACCCTAAGTGCCTAGCGTCTGCATATTAAAACATTATGAGTCCAATATGAAAGCAACTGTGCTTTTAACGCAATTACATAAATGAGCTGCCTGTTTTAAAGAAACCCAATAAATTTGATGCTTCTGAGAGAAAGTGACAGAATAGGGCTGTCAGTCTAACAAGGCTTTCAGCTATCTCTGTCTGTACAGTAAAATGTTAATGGATTCTGTAATGTTCAGTAACTAATGGACAGCTAGAGAAGCTGCTGGGATGTTTTGAAGGCTACATTTCTTGGGTTTTAATATCATAGCAGGTATGAAGACCCTCTCATTGTTCAGTTACATTTAGAGTCTTCATACCCACCTAATTTAAAAGGCAGATAAAAGTGTTGTGTGAAGATTATCTCTCGTATGTCTGCAAACATAAATATATTTTAGATGATTGTCAGGGAGATGCCATGTGTATCATTGTCATTTGTCATATTGTAACAACCCTACTCGTCTGCCAGCCACGCCCCCTCCCCTGCTCCAGCGCTGTCTCCCAGTTTCACCTGCTCTCGATCCCTGGACCTTTCATGGCACGAACTACATCTTCCCATCACCCCCTTGCATCGAACTCCACTTTGATTACACCCGCACCTGAGACACTGATTGCACTTGCACCTGCAGCTCATTCCCTTGGACTCTTTATATACTCTGTGTTGTTCTATGTTCGGTGTCAGGTCTAGTTGTCTTTAGTTATCTTTTGTTGTCTCTAGTTCAGACCCTTTGTAGTCTCTCTTCCATGGAGTTTATTGTTACCTGTGGATGTTATACTTACCTGTGGATGTTATACTTACCTGTGGATGTTACACTTGCCTGTGGATATTACGCTTACCTTTGGATATTTACCTGCCAGTCTGTTACCCCATTTACCCTATTAAAACCTGTTGAACAGTATTGTGGATTGTTGTACGTCGTCTATCTGCCTGGAAGTGTGACAGAAGACCTGACCTCAACACACGATGTACACATTTCTCCCGGACCTGGACTATGACATCTCCTCTCCAGAGACCCAGCTTACGCAGCTCTGCCAGGACGGCATGACTTTGGAGAGGTATGCGGAGGATTTCTTCAAGGCGTGCAGACTGGTGAGTTGGAGTGACCTCGATCTTAACCATATGGACTGGATACCCCCTGGAGCACTTTATTAACAGAGTCCTCCAGGCTGTGGGGTGTGAATTCTGCGTCGGGGAAAGTGATTAGAGTGGGTACAGTAATCATCCAGTTCCAGCCGTGAATGGGGGAGCCTCAATCCTCTGTAGCCCAGCTCTCCGACCCCCATGGATCCTGCCCCAAACCAGAGACCAGCCAGCCACCACCCCACAGCACGGAGCGCTTGCCAAACCTCACCACAGACGGAGAGCCTGAGCTCTCCGTCACAGCGACATCTATGCCAGCACGCGACCCAGCGACTGAGCCCATTATCGCCCTGGAGCCTGAGCCTCGAGACGCGTCTGACCAGGTGCGTGAGCCGGCAACAGCGTGTGCTGCCATGGGAGTACTGGTGGACTTCAAGGGCTTTGAGGGAAGCCCCACCCATACTCCCGCCGCTGAGGGTGAGCTGCAATCGGCCTCTGGATGGTTAGACTGGACTAAGGAAATAGACTTTTGGCTGCTCCCTTCCCTGCTGGTTCCACCCAGCTCCTCCATGTCCCTGCTGGTCCTGCCCAGCCTTCCCATGCACACGCTGGTCCTGCCCAGCCTTCCCACTTCCCCGCTGGTCCAGCCCAGCGCATTCACGTCCCCGCTGGTCCCAACCAACTCCTCCACGTCCTTGCTGGTCCCACCCAACTCCTCCATGTCTCTGATGGTCCCGTCCAGCTCTTCTATGCCCCCGCTGGCCCTGTCCAGCCCTCCCTCAGCAGCCAACACCCCTTAGCCCAGTTTCTGATTCAACAGACTGTTACATTATTATCTCCCCACATTTCCTGCCTCTTCATCTCAATAAGCAAGACTCTTCTGGCCTACAGTGTGTTGTGTGAGTTACTTTACTTCACTGTTTACTTTACTTTATCTCCAGCCACCAACTACTCCTGAACTGGAGTATCCCATGTCTCCGCCTTCAGCCTCCGAGACCCTGTCCTTCGACCCAATTGCACCTTGGCTCCTACCTCCCTCATCTCTGCCATGGCCCGTCATCCCACTGGCTCCACCAGGCTCCCTCGTCCCTCCGGTTCCGCCTTGGTCAATCGACAACCATCCGCCGCCTCGGTGCTTCAATCCTCTGGCTACACCTCGCCTCTCCGCCCCATCGGCTTCGCCTCGGGCCTTTGGACCTTCAGTGTCGCCCAGGCTCTCTGTCTGTGCTGCTCCACCCTGGACTCCTCCCTCAAAACCTGTTAAAGGTTAAAGGGTGTTTCCACACAGCCTTTGAAGTTATACTACCATGTTCCAGGGAACTGGTGTGTTTATAACTGTATCTAACCAGAGTCTTGTTTAAAAGTTGCAGTAGTCAAAATGATCTCTGTTCCCAGCATCACGTTGGCAGGAAACTAACACGCCCTTGAGTTGTTGTTATATTGTAAATACATATTTCTCTGGAACCAAAACACACCGTTAACCCTGGAGGGATTTTTCTCCGCATGTAAGGCCATGCCTCTTTTTATTTCAGCTCTGGTGTTAGGAGAAAATAACCTGTGTCATGATACACAGCCCATGCTCCACTTTAATGTGACGCACAATTCAGACGCAAATCTCATTTTCCCATCAGGACTGAAGCAAATGCTATCAGACTGCTGAAACGCATCATTTCCACTCCAGACACAAGAGCAAATGTTGAATTGGAGTGTGCGTTACAAACCTGTTGCTAAAAGCTCATAATGGAGGATGCACTCGACCATTCAGAGCACTACAAAAGAATATTGCTTGGTAATTTCTACCCCATTACCCACAGCAGTCTAAATCTTTCTAGTCCAGGACATACTTAGTATACGTAGCTTCCAAAAAACAATTGCTGTGAAATTCCGAGTTGTTTGGAATCCCTAGAGTTTGTGTGTAAACAATGAAACTGGTTCTGGTTATTTTGAAACAGACGTTGCTTGTGAGTCACTGTACTGTAACTTTCGTCAACACACTGTTTCAACAAGATCTCTCTCTTTCTACTGGCTTCCACTTTTCAATTGAACTCTTCTTTTGGCAACATGGTAGGCGAATCTACAGTTTCTGATTCAACAGACTGTTACTTTATTATCTCCCCACATTTCCTGCCTCTTCATCTCATTAAGCAAGACTCTTCTGGCCTACAGTGTGTAGAGTGAGTTACTTTACTTCACTGTTTACTTTACTTTACTTTATCTCCAGCCACCAACTACTCCTGAAATGGAGTATCCCATGTCTCTGCCTTCAGCCTCCGAGACCCGGACTCCACCCTGTCCTTCGACCAAACTGCACCTTGGCTCCTACCTCCTTCTTCTCTTCCGTGGCCCGTCATCTCACTGGATCCACCAGGCTCCCTCGTCCCTCCGGCTCCGCCTCGGTCAATCGTCAACCATCCGCCACCTCGTTGTTTCAATCCTCCGGCTACACCTCGCCTCTGCGCCCCTTCGTCTCTGTCAGGCTCCCTTCCCTTCGGCTCCACCTCCTTCCCTTCCGGTCCACCTCCAACCTCAGTCACTCTGGCTCCGCCGCGGTCCTCCGTATCCACGCCTCCGCCTCTGTTGCCTGAGCCATCGGCTTTGCCTCGGTGTTCGGACCTTCGGTGTCGCCAGGGCTCTCTGTCTGCGTGGCTCCACCCTGGACTCCTCCCTCAAAACCTGTTAAACAGTATTGTGGAGTGTTGTACGTCGTCTATCTCACTGGAAGTGTGACACATATTATATATCTTTCAGTCTTTTCACATGCATGTTAACATGTCACACACTTGTTAATGGAAGAATGTGCTTTGAGATTACAGTATATTTAGCTCAACAACTGAATCTGATTTTTGAAGTTTCATTCTGTTTTTATCTGGTACTTATTAAGATTTGTTTCCAATTCCCATTTGTTTGTTTTCTCTCTCAAATGAGATAGATATTGATGAATGATAGGGATGTTACATTGTGCATTCCTCAGGCAAGCAAAGATTTGTGTCAGAGTTCTTCCTTGTGAACAATTACCTACTAAACAAACAAACAAAAGCAAACACACACACACACACACACACAGTTTTTATATTTAAAATCATACTTTTCAGGAGCAAGCACATTCATTGTCTTCAAAGCATGGCCTTGCTTTGAACAGTTTCTCTGTTTGTCATTTAACCTGCCATTTCTTCTTTATTTGAATGATTGCTTTCAAGCTGGCCAATGATGTCATGACAGGAAGTTCTCCCCAGTGATATGACCCCTGACCCCGACTCACTCAGATTTGTCCTTCAGATCTCCCATCAAGGGTCAAAGGTTAATTAGTACTTCTGAGATAAGGGAAACAGAAAATCTATTTGACAGATCAGCATCATTCTATAGAGTTGTATTGGTATTACTAGAATAAAGAACATACAGCATTATCATCATTTTATATAAACTGTTCTTACTTTTAGATAAAGAATGATTTTAATGATCATTGTACAATACAGTTTACTGCTCAGTCACTGTTATATAACATAATGGATAAAAACTTTGAATGATGTCAATTTAATATGATATCTTTGTTACATACACCTGAGGTAAAATATAAAAGGTTTTTAATACAACAATCTGTGTAATATGAAAGAGTTTAATCTGCATTCTGTTATTGACTATAAATCATGCAGTCTACATTTGAAATTGGTCCTAAATAAAATTTAGGACCTAAATAAAAAGAAGTCCTAAAGATTGCTGTAAAGGTATAAGGAATAAACATTAAATAAACATAAATATTTTACTGTAGTTTATTGTAAATATGGAAAATAAGGAAAACCGCATTAATGGTTTATTTTACAGGCTGTTTTGGTGCTAGCTTAAGGTTATATGTAATGCAGAAGTAAGCATCTAAAAAAGGTGGCAAGAGAGAGAGAGAGTAGAAACGTGTCACTGGTTTGCTGAATTCTTAGCCTGCTCCCACTGGTCCTTATGAGAATGTCATTTAGATAAATGCTCCCAATTACAGCACTGCTGCCCAGTACTCATATGGGACAACTCTGTGCGTGTGTGCGTGCGTGTGTGACTGTGTTTTCTAGAGTGTAAATGAGGACATTTCTGTGAGTGTGTGTGCTTGAGGGTATTTCCACACAGCCTTTGAAGTTATACTACCATGTTCCAGGGAACTGGTGTGTTTGTAACTGTATCTAACCAGAGTCTTGTTTAAAAGTTGCAGAAGTCAAAATTATCTCTGTTCCCAGCATCACGTTGGGAGGAAACAACAACTCAAACCTTGAGTTGTTGTTGAAATACATATTTCTCTGGAACCAAAACACACCGTTAACCCTGGAGGGCTTTCTCCGCATGTATGGCCATGCCTCTTTTTATTTCAGCTCTGGTGTTAGGAGAAAATAACCTGTGTCATGATACACAGCCCATGCTCCACTGTAATGTGACGCACAATTCAGACGCAAATCTCATTTTCGTGTCAGGACTGAAGCAAATGCTATCAGGCTGCTGAAACGCATCATTTCCACTCCAGACACAAGAGCAAATGTGGAATTGAAGTGTGCGTTACAAACCTGTTGCTAAAAGCTCATAATGGAGGATGCACTAGACCATTCAGAGCACTACAAAAGAATATTGCTTGGTAATTTCTACCCCATTACCCACAGCAGTCTAAATCTTTCTAGTCCAGGACATACTTAGTATACGTAGCTTCCAAAAAACAATTGCTGTGAAATTCCGAGTTGTTTGAAATCCCTAGAGTTTGTGTGTAAACAATGAAACTGGTTCTGGTTATTTTGAATTCTGATATGCTATTTACAGAATCGCTGTGAGGTAAAGTCCTCTGGGAAAGCCGGGAGGTGGGTTGGTGATGTGTAGTTTGAGAGAGATGTCAGAGATAATCAAAACAGACGTCGCTAGTGAGTCACTGTACTGTAACTTTCGTCAACACACTGTTTCAACAAGATCTCTCTCTTTCTACTGGCTTTCACTTTTCAATTGAACTCTTCTTTTGGCAACATGGTAGGCGAACCTACAGTTTCTGATTCAACAGACTGTTACTTTATTATCTCCCCACATTTCCTGCCTCTTCATCTCATTAAGCAAGACTCTTCTGGCCTACAGTGTGTAGAGTGAGTTACTTTACTTCACTGTTTTGACTGGCTCACTGCTCCTCAATCAGTTTTTTGTTTATACCTCTTGATTTACATGATGTAACTTTACCTGAGGCTCTTGAGAATGTTTAGGTTTGTCTTGCTGGCCAGTACTCAACTCTCGTCTCATGTCCTTCACAGAGTGAAATGAATACATGGAGAATGTATTAGAAAAGGATGGGTTTGAATGGCCTGTGGATATTCAAAATTTGTTTAAAGTGATTTAAAAAATGTATTCATCAAAAATCATTTATTCACCCTCATGTCGTTCAAAACCTGTTAATGATTCTTTCTTCTGTGGAATACAAATGCAATATTTTGAGAAGTGTTTCAGTGGTTTTGTGTCCATGGATGTTAATGGGGTCCAGTATTGTTCGGTTACCAACATTCTTCAAAATATATTCTTCTGTGTTCTGCATAAGAAAGTCATACAGATTTGAAATGTAAATGGTGAAAGAATTCTACTATCCAATTAAAACTATCCATTTAAAGTTAGTTAACGCATTAGGCATCACCAATATGAAACTATTATTTGTTCATCTAGGTTTGTGTTCATTTAGAAATATTCTGTTATTAAATCGTAATTTATTTTAGTGAATATGTTTTTTAAACATCTGTACTGAATATCCAGAAATTAATAAAAGGTAAACAAGATTAATAAATGCTGCAAACGCATTATTATTATGCAAAATATGGTTCTTTTATGATCGCTGTTGCTTTTACCAATGTTAATGTATAGAACACGTTTGTATAGTATCGCCAATACAATAAAGGTACAATGCAATAAACATTTTGACATGAGCCTAATATTTAACGTATACATACAGATTCTTGAAAGGCCATGTTATAAAGGAAGGAAAGTTTTCAGTCCTTTACTGGGAATGACGAGCCTACAAATTTGATTTATGAAGTTGCATGACCTTTTCCCTGCTCTCTGTGCAATAAAAACGAATGATCGCCTTTCATAATAGTAAGTTAGATGGCATTAGTGAAAATTAATAGCCCCTCAGCAGTATAATATGAGGGGTGTACATTAATCAGCAGTGGCTTAATAACTATCAAATACATTTCTAGGGTCTCTGAATGGTGTGGGCATATCACTGAGGTTACACCAAAAGCTCCATTGAAATATTGCATATTTAAAATGCATTTATTGATCTGCCACATTTTCCATCTGAATGACCAGGTGTAGATTTCAAAAGACCACTGAGAAAGTGCTTCCAAAGATGCATACATTTGTGATTGGACCATTTGGCGCATCACAAATTTTTAAGTTTAGGAAATCTTTGATTTGATTTATACACATAACTTTGATTTTAGCCTTAGTTTATATGCCTTTGTCTTATTTGACCACACTTTTTCTTGTTACATTTGACAGCATTATGGCTGTTGAATTCTGCATTATGCATAATTCAGACATACCTACACATCTTTCTGCTCTTATGTTCTGCATTCTCAGCTACTGACAGATCAAAGTGATCTTTGGCTTCTCCGTGGCTTCTCACGCAAGTTTCCTTCTTATTCGTGCAGAGAATTTTGATCGATGACCTTTATAGTAGAGTCTGGGTGGTTTGGCTTCCACTTCTGTATTTGAACCAGCAGATTCCACTGGGACATCCAAACACTTGGATATTGCTTTTGCCTAATTCAGCATTTGTTTTCTTTAAATTCTTAAGAATGAATTTGAGCTATAATCCTTTTTGGGTTGGAACAATGTGGTATTTATTTGAACATCTTTAGACGCTGTGCAAACCACATATGTCCCTTTACATTTTTGTTAGGAATATCATAAAAATATGTTAATTTATAATATGAAATAATGAATAATGCACAGAGATTAATTTCAGTGTTTGATTTTGAACGCTGTAAATGAACGAATTTGTTAATGGTCTGAATGCGTTTTAAAGCCATTCACAGAGCTCACCAGAGCATTTTTCAGGGAGGACTAAAATGTCTTTCAATTTCACAATAAGAGATTTGATAAGGATTACAGAGAAACAACGTCAGATGAGTCTGAGGAGGTCTCCCACTTCATCAGGCTGTTACTGTAGCACTGAGTAAACACTTCACAAATCCTTGTCTCCTCCTGAGTGCCCTTTCCTGGCCACTTGCAGCCTATTTTAACTTGTTTGTGTCTAATGGTGAACACCTCTGTGTAGGATGTATTTCAGACTGAGGCTGAACAAAGAGGTTGGACCCACTTGGATCTTCAACAATGAATTGCTGCTCATGAGTAGGTTGTGTGTGTTTAAGTGCATGTTAAAATGTGGCAACTAATTGTAATGCTGCATTAAATGTAATTCGTCATTAATATCTGTTTTGGCCTCTTTCCATGGTGTGCAGAATCAATGAGATACTTTTAGTTAACCTTTCAAAACATTTCTCACACATTCACAGGGTCACAGACATTAAGGGTCACTTGCTCACAGATTAACCAACATTTCCCTCAGGCTTTCTCAAGTCTAGCTTTCACATTTTAGTTCACATGTCCTTGAGTGAGAATCTGTTATACAGTATGATTCAATTGGTGTGAATTTGCAAGGTTGAGGAGAGGTTTTTGACTTTTGTGCTTAAAGTCTGATTGTGGTGTAGCTTTGGTTTACAGATTTGTTACCATACATTTGGAAATTGTATTTCTCAGCTTTAGTAGAGTGGATATGCACTTTAGATCTCATACCCCATTTACTGCCATATTAGGGAAAATAACTATTATGGGAGTCAATGGGGGATGAGATCTGTTTGGTTACTGACATTCTTAAAAATATCTTCCTTTGTGTTTAGCAGAACAAGTGTACAGGTTTGGAACAATCTAAGAATTCATTTTTGGGGGATCTATCCCTTTAAAGAGTGATCTGACGATACAAATGACATTGATTTAGAGGGACTTTTATTGGAGCATGAGAACAAGACGTCTTTTATCAATCCAATGTGAGATGCATACATGATGACTAAAAGAAAATGATTACAGTTAATCTAATTTATTATACTTTAGGCCAGTATTCTCAATATATATGTTGTACCTGAATGGTTTGACATTATTTAGTATTATTTATGTTAAAGATGGGGTAACATGCTATTTCATGAATTCTGACTTCTTTACACTGTTAAACGTGCTGGCTTCTCATGCTTAACATGGTCAACTTGTTAAAAAAACGAGTTGTACGTAAGACATAGTATTTCTGTGCTCGATACACTCCATATAACTTGCTTTCACTTTACTTATTACACAGAGGGAAAAGCAGCAGCACACAAACATGCCAAATATAAAAAATAAATGGATTACAATGTAAAAGATTATTTTTGTGTACATAAAGATAAAAATCCGGCTTGTCATGTAGATGATCTGCTCGCGCGCTTTAACCTCACGCACAAGCAGATGCGTTCCTCTGTAGAGAAGCCTCCAGTCTTTGCTCTTGCAAATTCCACCGTGTAAGTAGCGAATAGCGAGAGCAACTGGCTCTTAAAGGGAATGACAGATGAGACTCTGATTGGTTTACTGCAAGTTACGCCCAAAAAACACCCATTACTTATTAAGAGAATTGGGACAACCCGTTTAGACCATGCGCCCAGGCGCGCCGACCACTTTCCCGTCGTTAAATTAGAAAAAGTGGATTCGGACACGCCCTGAGTGCACCTGCGCCGTGCGCTTTAAACCATGCGCTTAGATCGTGAAAATAGGACCAATAGACATGATGAGTCTATTGAAGGTACTGGCCAATGTTTAGTTTAAAAAAGCAGTCAGATGTCATGATGTTTGATGGTAATGCTAACCTGCTGCTGTGACTCATGTCTAAAGTGTTTTGTCTGAAGGATTGCATACAACCCCTGTCTCAAGTACACTTGTCACACTGTGGATTATTTTTAGCAGAGATCCATCAGCAAGCAAAAAAGCACATTGACGTAGACATCTTTGAAAAATAACACACATTATTTGTCAGACGCTTTTATCCAAAGAGACTTTCATGAACATGTCTTCAACATTACTTGTGCCATGCTGTATCAGTTGAGCTACAGTTGTTAAGTTTAGATGTTATGGTTATCTAAATAATTTCAAAAACAGCAACAGACATAAATATATTAAAAATAAACAATAAGACAATACAGTAT
This sequence comes from Triplophysa rosa, assembly GCF_024868665.1. Classification (NCBI taxonomy): domain Eukaryota; kingdom Metazoa; phylum Chordata; class Actinopteri; order Cypriniformes; family Nemacheilidae; genus Triplophysa; species Triplophysa rosa. Next base: position 23,219,056 of record NC_079890.1, read on the forward strand.
ACGCAACAATCCAGAAGAGAAAATATGAATCTGTACGTGACCCACCAAAACAAACAAAATGAGCAGTGGGTTAAAAATGAACTTTCCACACAGTCTATTTTCATTCTTTAAACCTTGATTTAATATGACAGTGAGTGTCTGAACAGAATATGACTCATGATCCCAAATGAATACTTTAAGAAGTCATAATGTTTTCAGTTAATTTCCAAACGTGGAAACAGTTCACCTTCCCTTGTGGCAATAATATAATTTATTCTGAGATTCAGACTGGCTTTAGATCTTTGCTTCGTGACTTTATTAAGCTTTAATATACATAACAAAGGGCTTTTAGGGCTTACATCATGGTCTGTAGATCGGTTTTAGAATGACACTGTTGATGTCAGTATTGCGTATTTTGTACCTAACATGTTGGAATTGTCTTCAGAGTCTTAGATCTGATTTATGTGGAAATTAAGATGCTTAATCACGCTGGGTTGTAGACACACTTGTTATCTTTCTCTTTTTTGATGTATTAATTTTTGAGTTTACACAAAAGGTTGTTTTTTGGAAAATAAGTACTATAATTAGAAATCTGTCATGACTCTGCTTCTTCATGTCATGTTTATTCTTGGTCTTGTAGCAGAGCCATGACAAAGCCTTAGGTTTTATGAGGAGAGAGAGATTATTGTCCTTTCGGCCTTCCATACTCTTTCTCTCCGGTCCGCGTCTTTGTTCCCGCCATCTCGTTTCCTTGTTAACTTTCCCTGAGTGTTTCATTACCCACACCTGCCCCTTGCTAATTATCCTTTGTCTGTCTCCCTATATAATACCCTCATGTTTCATTGTCCTTGGCTCAGTCATTGTTTCCAGATTGTCTTGTTGCTCGTCAAGCGTCTACAGTCATTGCCTGTTCCGGGTCCCGTTCTGGCTGTTTCGTCTATCTTAGTAAGTGTTTAGTTTAGTTTAGTTTATTATGTCAAGTGCTGTTTAGTCTAGTTTAGTGTCAGTCTTCGTCCTGTTATTTATCCTGTTTTATGTTGTGATACCCCATCGTGGGTCTTTGTTTTGTTTTTTGTTAATAATAAGTGTTTTTGTTAACCCCTTCAACCTCTGCTGCCTGCAATTGGGTTCTTCCACACGTACCGTGACAGAAATCACTTTGAACTTTAAAAGCAGAATATTTTCCCTGTTGTCACGTTCCATCTTTTTTTACATGAATTTTTTTTATCTCTTGCACTCCTCCACCAGCTGCATTACTCCTGTCAGCTAATCGGTGGCATCAAATGAGCCGTCCGATTAAGTTAGCATCATTAGCGTAAAGTTTGGCAACCGATGCGCAGCGTGCCACACAATCCTCCAAATTAGCTTTATTAGTTACATAATGTTCCTCTGAGGCCTCTGACATTTCACTCCACGAGAGGATTTACTTAATGAGCTGGCTGTTCCTGGCGCTCGCTTCAGCAGCACCGCTGATGACCTCTGCCAGGTTTTCCTCCACTTTGGAGATGCTGAACGCCTTCATTGTCTAATTGCTTATTCTAATTAACAGAGGCAATGTTTCTGAATAAATGGCATGTGTTAGGAATTCAGTTCTGCTTCAAAATAAGCATGAGTTTTTTTGATAAATTAATTGAATTGGGATCAAATTAGCATGGCTTTTTGGTAATGAAGTGTGCTATTTTTGAATCATAAAACAGGCTTTATCAAACAGCTTACATATTAGAGTTATTGGGAATGTTAGTATTTAGCAGACATATGTGTACAGAATTACAGTGTTTTGTATTTTGGGCTGCTATTTTCAAACAGGTTTAACAAATCCAGTCATGAAACGTTTTAGAACTAACAGTAAGTATACAAAAGAAAGTGATTTTGCACTATACTGCTAAGAATTTGTTTCTGATTGGTCAGTCTGGTACTGAAAGTCATCTTGACCTGGTAAGCTACTATATATTACAGCTGTGTAAAAATTAAGAGACCATTCCAAATTTTAATTTAATCAGCATTTCTGGATGTATTGTGGCCATTCCAGTGCAGTGTGTGTTGAATTTCAACAAAATCAAACCTCAGGAGTCATCCAACAGCAATCTGAAAGACTGACAGCATGACAATACACATGAAAACTCTCATAAAAATGGAGGTTATCGGATTGTTTACATTTTTTCCTAAATATTACCGTTGTATTGCTTAAAAATGAATATGCACTTGTTTTCTATGCAGTATTTGAAGTCACAAAAAATACAGAGAATAAATACTGTTATTTTCACCTGTTTCTCCAGTTTTCATTGTCTGCAAATCAATGCGAATAGAAACAATATTTGTATTTGGGAGAAATATTGTTAGTAGTTTACAGAATTAAACAAAAATAATCATTTTACCCAAACACATACCTATATACAGGAAATTGTGAAAAAAACTGAAAATAATTTCGAAATGGTCTCTTTATTTTTTCCGAGGCTGTATGTTTAATGTATCACACCACATTGCCTCACAGTTCTTGATCACTTTGTGGGGTTAATATGAGATGAATGTACATTTTCCCTTATGTCATGAGGGTGGATAAATAATGTTGTTCTGAAATCATATGACTTTATTTCTTACATGACACACAAAACACTGACAGCCTCCATCATCAATATTCCTAAAAAATGTTCTTTTTTTGTTTTATGAAGTCATATGTATTTAAAGGTGTGAGTAAATAGCAATATGGTGAGAATTGCACAGTCACTTTCATACACATTCTGTAGAGGGAAGTTCCTATTTCTTTTCACCTGACATCAGTGATTAGTGGTGGCCCACCTTCTCCACCTGCCCTTCCTTCTCTCGCTCTTTGATTCAAACTGAACTAGCGTAAACACCTCTGCTCTGCTCCTCTGTTCTGTCAAGTACGAAACAAAAATGTGCGCTCAGCGGGAGCTCCAGGGAGGAGGTCTGTTTAATTAGTTCTATGGGGGAAGTCTTTAGCGCCATATATTTGTGTTGAGGTTTATACTTTGATCCGACATTGTGTGCTCTGTATCAGCTGTCAGCAGCACGTCTCCTTCTGAGACCTGCGTGGCACTGGAGTTTAACTTTTCTCTGTTAAAAGAAAGGGAAAGTGACTTTAAATGTAACCTTCTGACCTTTCCTGTTCTTTCATAACTGTGTTATGATGTGATGGTGATTCGTCCTGGCAGTGTCAGGCAGGTTTAGTCCACAGCTCTCTGCTTGGTTTGATTTTTGTGATGGTGAATTGTTCTGTTGTACATTGGCAGGACTTGCTTTTTGAATTTGCTCAATGCAGATCCTTTATGACTAAGCTATGATGTTCTTCTGACTAGTTTTTCTTGTTTGGCCTTAAAAACAGTAATTTCTGATGTGCATTGTGCTGGCCAATATAGCAGACTTTTGGAACATACACTTACATTTATATTTTTTCCACATTTTAGAATAATTGTAAACTATAGAATAACACAATTAAAACTATAGGAATTAGGTTGTGACTTAAAGCATTCAATAGAAATCAAAACTACATGTTATACTGTAGCATTTTTAAAATAGCCTCCCTTTGCCTAGAATTAGCAAAATTGTATTCTTGGGATTGTATAAACCAGCATCTTGAGGTCTCCGTCTGGGAAGGCTACATATTTCATATTGTATTATGGGCTCTTAATGGCTGTTTTTTTGGGCAGCTTTTTCATCCATTTCAAAAATATTATTTGTTATATAAATGTTAGTTTTAGGACTACTCAGTTGGCAGAATTACATTTTTGGCTAAAATTTAAACATACACCTTAAGATTAAGCATTCAGTCAAGTGTTTCAAAACTTTTAAAGGGTAGTGTATATTCCAATGTGTACAGTATGTAGCAACACACAAAAGTTGACTTTAAGTACATTTTAGAAATTACTATTTGCGGTAAACAGGGTATTTTTTCAGCAAGCAAAAAATCAAATAACAGGGTGTTGCTCAGATAGGTGCATTCGAAATGGGATGTATCATCCTCTAAAGGGCACTTCGGAAAGGGGTACTATACAAAACATCGCTCCTTTCGCCAAGTGTATTTTAAACAGTCACGTTAGGAGACACACAATTGTGCTATTCGCTCTAGAGTTTACACAAGAGCTCTGCTCTTTGGAGAAAGTAATAGGGATGAGCCCTTCGAATTGGAACGCAGGGAAAGTGAGCAGTATTCCATTAGATTCCATCAGTCGATTACAACCTGATCTAACTATTTCCTTCATAGCAAAGTCTGTCCACACTTAAAACATTATGTAAAGTTTGCAGCAAATTATTATTTCTCTTATTAGTTTCTTTATGCAGAGTAGAGATCTTTTTAATTTTGTCTGAGCGGGTCCATCTATTGACTTTTTGTGCTGGGCTGAGAGGATGTGAGTTAGTGATCATAGCAGTCATTTCGTTTGCCGTGTACCAGACATGTTCACAAGTCTCAAGTCATTGAGGTCGAGTCTAAGTCAAGTCTCAAGTCTTTAAAGTGGAGTCCAAGTCAAGTCTCAAGTCTCTGTTCTATTTTTAGCAATAGTTCTCTCAGTTATTGTAATTCACAGTGTATGAAGCTAAATCAGTTTTGAAATATTACAACTAATTAACTCTACAGAATATCTTGGGTATTCAAACCAGTGCTTAGAACCAATGCTGATGCTGGTGTGATAGCCTGTGTTTCCTTCTTTTACTAGGCCTTTGCGCGACATTTACCGGTGCAAAATCAAAATACATTTTATGCGCAATAATGATGTACTAATATGAACCATTTTGCTGTAATCTAGGCCAAATTAAGTGTAATCTAGGCCAAATTAAGTAATGTAATGAATTGGATGATGTGTAATTAAATGTTCCAAACAAAGATTGAACTATTTTTACATAATTTGCTTGACCTTAGAATAAAATTATACCCCGTCATTACCTTTATTTTTCAGAAAAGTTCAGTAACTACTGGATATGCATTGTTGCAACACAGAGAATATTAGACCATGAACGCATGTACTAGTTCATTCAATCTCATTTGATTTAAATTACTCGTTCAGTAGGGTGTATTCATCAAGTACATTCAACCAATGAAACACTCTGACAGGGCTCACACTGAAGCGCTATTGGCTTATGGCATCGTGCCTCTTTGAAGAACAGAGCTGCACTCTTTGCTTGAGACTGAATGAGAAATATCTTTCAAAAAGACATATTACAGAAACAAACTGTCTTACATTTCTTCAATCATTTTTCAATCAATTCATACGTGCTTTGATCTTTAGCATGTCATTCAATCTTTTAATATACAATACGACTTCTTTTGGCTTAAATGTTACTTTATGTTGCATTTCACGTTATGCAGCAGCTGGCATTAGCGGATAAATTAACATTGGCATATAAAATGTTCATGCTTGCCTTTGTAATGAGTTTCAGGGTGACTCGCCCGCAGTCGTGCTTCAAGTTTGTGGTGCTTTACCGGCCTTTGTGAAGGAAAATATGACACACTGTTAACCGCGTAGAGACACAGAATACATATTTTGCACGCACACCTGCGTGTTTTCGGTGATAAGACAGAAAATCCAGTGATAATAAATTATTTTGTTCCTCGTACTGTTTCCATCTTCAGCGGTAAAAAAAAAATCACTCAAACTTTTGAAAGAGTAGGTCTATCAAAATATATTTGTTATCAGTTATAAGCAGCTTGAAGAGGAAAACGAACCAGTAGGCTATCAGTGTTTATTAATGCATTTTGTTTTTCTATTTATTTATTTATTTTTATTTATTTATTTATCTCACTGGCCAGGGTTGAGAACCACCATGGGTTACAGTATAACCTTTCTGTCGTTTAAACTTGGCGAAGTGATATGGAACTGTAATGCGGTCAGCAGACCTGGAACACCTTTATAGGTGTGCGTTTAACTGATAGTTAATGTATACCCACAGAATGTTTGTCAACCAATCAGATTGAAACATTCAACAGCCCCGTGGTATAAACATCTTGATATAGGTGCGGTCTCCCGGACAGGGCTTAAGCCTAGTCCTAGACTAATTTAAATGTTAGAGGTGTCTTGATCGAAAACAACTTGCACTGACATAACTTAAAACATAAGAGTGCGATTGTTTTGTATCAAGATGCAAGCATGTAATGTTGTTTGTAAATAAGTTTTTTAAATTGATTTAAATATCCTAATTTAACTAAGGCCTAGTCCTGATTTAAAATAATCCTTGTCCGGGAAACAACCCCATAATGTCATATAGTATTTTAATCTTTCATTATGTTAACATTGCAGAAAAAACTAAATTTCATCTAAAGACTTCTTAGATGTGAGTCATGTTTATGTTGCGTCTCAGTCCTGTGAATAAATAGATGTTATTTGTATATGAGTCTCTCTGGATGCATATGAGTGTATCATATCTTTCTGTGTGTGAGTCAGTGTAATTAAACTGTGATAATGTTATGATGACATTTCTCTCTTTCCTCTCTCTCTCCCTCTCTCTTCCCCTTACTAAATGCAGATCCAGTGATTATGGGACAACCTACACCAAGCTTAACCTGATGCCTGGGACAACTATCATAGTCACAAACTTCTACATTTGTCCCACTAATAAGAAAAAGGTAAGAACACCATTGACCTAGACACTAGCGTAGTTTGTGAACGTTGCTGTCATTGGAGTGCTCTGATTTCATGTTTCTGGTTTCATGTCTTTGAAACAGAGCTCATTATATGATATGAATTATGTTTTCACCAGTGTGTTAATGAACGGCTCTGTGAATGTGGTAATTAATTATCATGAACAGATATTTTGCAATTAGAACTCAAATGGAAGTTATTGGCAGCGGTGCATGTTTAAGCACAGATCAGCGATTAAAATATCAAAAATAGCACTTAGGAGCTCCGTATGGTGCTTTTCAAATCATGATATTAAATTATATGTAAATACAGCTAATAAATATGTCCCTTGCGTGTGTGTGTGTGTGTGTGTGTGTGTGTGTGTGTGTGTGTGTGTGTGTGTGTGTAATTAAATGTGGGGAGTTTAAGGTCATGTGAATTTTCTTTCCCCATATGTAGATTGATGGTAATGATCACCCTAGAGCAAGTATGACATGTTCAAGCGTGTCAAACTTGTCCTAATAAAGTTTACAAGGTTCTCCTGCTCATTAGCAATCTCCTCACAGCAGTCTTCATGTCTGAATAAATGCTCGCTGTTTATGATTCTGGTTATATGTAAGACAAAACACTGATAACCATCCAAACTCAGCTCATAAATACCTGACATTGTCAATGCAAAAAAATCATTAGGGTTTCCACTTGTTTTGACATTAATAAGTAAACAAACATATGCACAGTACATGTGCAAACTGAGTGAACCGCCAAAAGGACAATGAACATGTTTAAATTAAGGTAATGCCATTCAGGTTTTCCTTGAACCATCCTTAAAGGGACAGTTCACCCCAAAATTTAATTACTCACCCTCAAGTTGCAGTGTTGTGCAAGTTACTTCCAAACTGTAATACATTACAGATTACTTGTTACTGTTATTTAAAAGTAATCATTTACCTTACAATATTACTGTCTCCGAATTGTAATACGTTACATTGTGAAGTGAAGTGACCTATTTGTCAAGTATGGTGACCCATACCCGAAATGTGACCTCTGCATTTAACCCATCCAGAGAGTAGTGAACACACGCACAGCAAGTGGTGAACACACGTACACCCGGAGCAGTATGACTCCTGTATTACTTTTGAGTTACTTTCACCAAAATAACTACAGAAGTAGAACTTAACATTCTAAAATAAGTCTTTGAATTTTTGTATTTTCAAAATACAAAATACTTTTTGCCAATCAACCTCTTTAGACTGCTGATTTCTTTAATTAACTAGGCTATACACAAACAAATACAAAAAAATACTAAATTAAATGCATTTAAATTCCATATACTATTACAAAATAATAGTATTTTGTATTTCAAATGGATGTATTTGAAACACTGCCCATCCATGCAGTCTAATAAGGAGGTTGATTGGCTTGAAAAAGTATTTCAGTGTGAAAATACAAAAATACTAAGATTAAACACATTTAAGTACAAAATACAATTATTTTTTTCAAAGGTATTTAAATACAAAGTAGTCCCATCCCATCACTGAACTAGATTACATAGAATTCTAGCTAGTCATCATGTAAACGTTAGCATACCTTGTCATTGCTGCTGGTCACAGGGATCTTGCGAACTAGCTTCCTGAAAGCAGCCCAATGACCCCTCAAAACCGGCCCAAAGGGAATGAAAACTAGCCCAATTATTTTCCGGTGTCAATTCAAAGTTAACAACTGCCAAAAGACGTTTCTATTGCTATATTTACTTATCTGAATGGTTTCCTAGGTATTGTATATATTTTTTGTTCTGATGAACTCAAAATATGTTTTGGGGGATTTAGGAAAGCAAACAATTCTGGGTCACCTTTGACTACCGTTATAATTTTTTCTGCTATGGTAGTCAATGATGCCAAAGAATTTTCAGTTGCTAACATTCTACCAAATATCTTTGTGTTCAACCGAAGAAATTTATACAGGTTTGGAACAACTAGGGGGTGAGTAATCCATAACAGAATTTTCGTTTTTGCGTGGAGCGTCCCTTTAAAAAAGATCCCACGTGTGCTCGAGGCCACGCACGGAAATGGACGAGAAACGTGTTTTCTCTTCGTAAGACATGCAAAAACTTGCTTAAGAAATAAGCATGGTTAAATTTATTGCATATGTATAATGTGTACAAGCATGTCAATGTTTTAGTTGTTCTAGACTGCGTATAGCGCTGCTCAAACGTGATATTTGGCAGCCGGTAGAATCAACAGTTAAACACTCACGAGTGATTTCTTTCATTGTGTAACCTGACATGCACCTTACGAAACATTGGTAAAAGCATAATTCGGACGCATTGTCTAATACCACCGCTATATTTTCCTCTTTGGTTGAGCTGAGTTCCCGCGTCCCTCCCTGTACTGTAGCCTGCCTGTCAGACACTCGTTCCCCACACTTTTGAGAACGAGCCGGTCCTGGAGTTGCCAGGTATTCATCAGAGTATGAATACACATTAAGAATCACATCAATTAACATTTATCCTTAGAATATAAATAAACATTTTGGCGGCCGCAGTACATTATGAAAGTAGGCCAAAAACCCGCAACCCTCGGCTCCATATTTTTCCCGCAACTGCATTTTCAAAATAGCCCAATTGTGAGGGAAAACCGCGACCCTGGAAACACTGGCGCTAGGGCTTACAGCGAAACGGGCGGGGCCAATACTATGGGATTCCTTTTGTGCCAATAAAAATGAACGCAAACTTTTAAAAAACGAACAAAAATATACAATGAGAAAGAAAAAAAACACTTTGATAATGAAAACAATAAACTCAATTGCAAGAATGTGACATGATTTTCAAATAAACTGCTATTTTTCTTAACAATTTTCTAAGTTTCGTTTTTGCAAATAATAGTTTTGAATTCGCTGCTAGATTTTTCATTTGCGCTTTTCCGAGTTTTCGTTTACGCTTCTCAATTTTTCGTTCGCCTTTCTGGCACAAATCTCACGTGTAGGCAGGACTTATGGCCGCTTTACGCTGATTGGCTAGTGAGTTTTTGATTGGATGCTCCCTGACAAGGAAGTCGATACTTAAGACAGTACAGTGCAAAGAATCTTAGAGAACGATCTGCATGCTATTATCTTTATTGTTTGTACTTAAAACTACTTTCTTATTTAGTTAGTATATTAGTAATTGGTATTTGAAGTTGGTAAGTCATGCGCGGTGTGGATCCAAGCGTCTTCCTCATCATCGTCCTCCTCAGCCTCAGATAAATGAATGTAATTCAGATAATAAATAAAATCACTAAAAGTTTTATTCCTGTACAGTAGCAATTCTGTCTTTACTAAGTGCGTTCATTGTGTGCTTTATATTTTTTGTCAGGTATTATTTTATGGACTATTAAGATTATTTTCTTAGGAACAAACAACTTGCATTATAACATCCAATAAAGACACTTTACAGATTATTGGGTTGTGAGAAATTAACGTGCTAAATGAAAACATTGCTGCATAGTTACTGTACAGAGAAACTAAGCGATTTTATTATCTCGGTTACATAAATGTACCTGAGGGTGACTTGTGTCCAGCTGAGGAGGAGGATGACGATGTCGATCTTGCAAATAGTCTCCTTTTAAAGAATTAAGTCCACTTATAAGTCAAGTACTTTATCATTCTTTTTAAACTCATGGTGAATGTACAGTATTATACCCCTTTCTTTACATTCACAGAAAGTACACCTCATAAAACAGTACCAATACATTCAAATGACATTTATGTTTTTTAAACGCTACAACAAAACAAATTCATAAGGTGACATAATTAGAGGCCTTTAGAATGTTTTATTCATTTAGTCTGCCTCTTGCAAACAACAATTTCATTATGTATTTACACACCTACATAAAACAGTTTAAAGAAAAGCAGAAGAGAGACTTCTTAAACTATAAACAAACATTTAAAGATAGAAACAATACATAAAATGCCACCACGATTATAATCTATAAATTATAAATATGAACTGGAAGCATAACACTTTATTGTATATCTCCTCAAAACTCACTAGGCATCTCGTTTTCCTGATATCATTGTAATTATAAATTATAGACTGCTGTCTTGACGGCCTCTAAACCCATGTAAAGTTGCATGTGAATATGGCTATCTATCCTGTCTTTACTCGACGTTGGCTTGTTGTTACGGCATGATAGAGCCTGGAAGCGTGTCCTACTATTAAGTGCGTGAAAGTTGGCAACCTTGCTAATATACTAACAAATAAGAAAGTAATTTAAGTACAAACACTAAAACAATACAATACAGAAAACCGCAAGCAGATTGCTCTCTAATCCGCTGCACTGTCTTCAGTATCGACTTCCTGGTCAGGGAGCTGTCAATCCAAATCTCACTAACCAATGAGAGTAAAGTGGCCATAAGTCCCGCCCACACGTGAGATTTGTGCCAGAAAGGCGAACAAAAAATTGAGAAGCGTAAACAAAAACTCAGAAAGCGCAAATGAAAAATCTAGCAGCGAATTCAAAACTATTATTTGCAAAACGAAACTTAGAAAATTGTTAAGAAAAAGAGCAGTTTATGTGAAAAAATGTCACATTCTTGCAATTAAGTTTATTGTTGTCATTATCAGAGTGTTTTTTTTCTTTCTCATTGTATATTTTTGTTCGTTTTTTAAAAGTTTGCGTTCATTTTTATTGGCACAAAAGGAATCCCATACAATACACCCTTTTCACATGACGTCACGCATCTTCCGTTCTGCCGCGAAGCAGTGTATCATTACAAAAAAAAGAAAAAAAAGCAGTGTATCATTACTTCCGCTAGCACTCCAGTTCATAAGGTGGCAGTAATGCACCTATAAGCTGATTTGCCAACCGCCAGTAAAACTCAAGAAGAAGAAGTTACTTCCGCTAGCGCCTCAGAATGGAGTTTACCAAGTGGCTTGCACATCTGCCACAAATACGGCTAGACAAATTTTCGCTAACGACAAGATCAAAGCTAGAGAAAGGACACAAATTCTTCGTTGAACAGTACCTGTTTGATTATGAAGGTAAGTGTTTTGTTTTGTTTTCTTTTTGTGTTAGCGAAGGTGCTAGGATAAGTACTTGAATACGTGTTCTGTCAGGTTTTTTTCTCACTGTTGTTAAATTCCAGCGCGACGGCAAAACGGAAGTTCTTCTTCTTCTTCTTCTTCTTCTTCTTGTTTGTTGCAAGACGGATGTTATGATACACTGCTTTGCAAAACGGCAGAAGTTAAGTGACGTCATTGTGAAAAAGGGCGTATAGCCTCGGACCTTTAGCTCAGAGACTGAAATCATGCCGCGTTACAATACAAAATAGTTCCACCAGCCAGAGGGAGATGAATGACACCACACGTGTCTATTCACGAACAGGATATAGAACTTACTTGCTGGATTTTATATTTATTAATGTCTCTCGGGCGAAACGTTAGCAACTGACATTTCTGAGGCACCATTTACTACCATTAAAATGGTTGTCAAAGGTGTCCCAGAATTATTTGTTTTCCTAAATCCTTCTAAATATTTTCTTTTGTGTTCAACAGAACAAAATAAAATACAGTAATTCTTTCTGCTATGGTAGTCAATTGTGCTCCAGACATTTCAGTTGCTTACATTCTTCCAAATATCTTTCATTGTGTTCATCAGAACAAATAAATTCTTGAGGGTGAGTAAATCATGACAGAATTTTTTGGGGGGTTAACTATCCCTTTATACCGACCTTCAAAATAAAAGAACCTTGTTTATGGCACTCATGAGCTTACACATCGTCTGTTTATTAAGCAAAATCAGTGTCAGGCTGTGCATGTAAACACACTCAATAATTTACCAGACTCATCAAAGCATATCTGTGTTCTCAGCACCCGTCACAACCGCTTAATATTAATGCGAAAACACAAAACGATATGCAGTACATCTAAGGACAAGGCTTTTGTTTAGATGCTTGTGCCTGCAAAGTAAATTGTAAAGAAAGTGATGATACCACAAGAGAAAGTTTGTCCCAAGTCAGACTCCTTTATCTTCTAATCGTGGACAAGCTCACCTGGACTGTCAACACAAAGAGTGTTTTGAACAGGGCCGTATAATGCATGTGCTTTCTGCTGTGTCTGGGAAAGAGTGGCTTTCATGAAAATAGACACTTTCAGGCTTCTAAGGCACAATCTCTTTGATGGTACCGCTGTCTGGGGTGCTTACAATGAGCCCCAGAAACCATTCGGAGAACTTCCAACACATTTTACCTCACAGAAATAATCCTATTGATGAATATTGGATAAACCACAATGGTGTTGTTAATATACACGTGGTTATGGTGTGTAGTGTCCTATTTTTGTTTCATCTATATCGTCTCGCTCTAGTGTGCTTTGTGACACTCCACAGGTCACAGTACTACAATGTCAATCAATGTGGCATTAGAGTCCCAGCATAGAGGAGCTGGATCAAACACCACTGACCCAAAACCATAGCGTCTGGCCTTCATATTTCTACAGTGCAGAGCTCAACCAAGCGTGAACGAAGGGGCAAAAGACACAGAAAGAAGCGTCAGAGGGAACAGACGAGTAGAACGAAGCTAGAACGAAAGCAATTAAAGCTGTTGTTTGTCTCTCATATATCTGACCTCCATTAAAGGTGCAGTGCACTGGACGTTTTTATTGTTTTATACTATTGTCTGATGTCTACTTATGACGTTTGCGTGGTTTTTACATTCAAAACCATCAAAATCAATAAGTAATAGGCTATTTTCTACCCTGGTTTTGAGGCCGGCTGGAGAAACGCTCGGTTTTTAAGGGCGGGCCGCATAGAAGACTTGGAAGTAAACGCCCACTGCTATGATTGCATAGCAGCTTGCGTAGTTGACTTAGTTGGAGCCTTATGTGAATTTGGTTAGACACGTAATGTTACGTAACGTGATTTTACTCAAATTTACAGACTTATTTCCCGGATGTGATGGCAAGGCTTTGCGTATAGTTTGTATAGGCTATAGTTGTATGGTGTTTAGTGATATATGACCGTACATGTCAGCATTTAAGACCTGCGAACCGGACAGAAGATCACCGTGATCGTGGGTCTCAAATGTTATAGTTTTCATGATAAATATACAAACGGGAGACTCCTGGCCAAAACAACAGTGTCGGCAGATATGGATATGACCCAGCACCAGAAATAATATCAAAACACTTCAAAGCAGCCTCCATTATTCGCAAACGGTGGATAAAACCTTGAAAAATGATATATGAGCCCGCCAAATCACAGAGATGCCGATTACAATTATTACAAATGACTAGAGGTCCCCAGGTAATACTAATCACGTGTGAATAGTGGTCAGGGCATATCAAGCGATCACTAACAAAGCAATAGTGACGCATAGTACAAATATGTTTTACTCACATAAGATTGCTGCGCCATTCCTATCGGATCCAATATTGACGGCACAGCACTGCTTTTTAATTTTAGACTCTCCGCAAAGACTTGTTCAAGGAATCCGCATTGAAATAAAGCGAACAAACGCTCAATGTTTTCCCCACGTGAGATGGAACGTCTTTAAAAATGAACTTCAACCACACATTCCTACTGTCGGAATCAGAAGGAAGGTTATGCAGCGACTGTGTTCTTCCACAACCAGGCACTGCACAATATTTTGCGATCTTTAATGGCATGATGCTTACACTCGCTCTATCTGGTTTCATGCAGCTTGTGTTCAGTACTGTAATGCGCGAACCAGTGGGCGGGGCTCGAGAAGTAGGCATTGATATTCTTCTGTGGAGGCGGTGTTCAACCTATAGATGGGTGCATTCCAGAACCTGCCGTTCACTGGGCCTCGTGTCAATAAGGGCGTTTTCAGGTCTGACACTTACAGGATGTTCGCTTGAATATGATTCCCTCTTATATAACAAAAACTTGGGTTAAAATTGTGGTCCTAGTTCACTGCACCTTTAAATCACATTTCTTTTAATCACAAGTCACTTAAGAAAGATAAGGTTTATCTTTCCTCAGTTTCTAATGAGAAATATTTAGCATTGAAATGAACAGCAGCTGATGTTGCAATAATGCATTCAGTGTAGTTCAGTGTTGGCCGGCTTTTGGTAATGGCTTGCGTAGTTCAGACAAAAGGTTTAAGCAAACAGTTTAATTTCAAACGGCATAAATTTCACTTCCTTTGTCCCGCGTTATCTCTTGGTGGAACTCCAGCAAGTAATTATTCAGGAAATAATGTAAGATTCGTCCCCACTAGAGATAAGAAGGTTCATTAATGGGAAATGGCCATTAAAATAAGAAAGAAACATATTTTTTAAGCTTTTGTTTCTAATTGTTTCAACACTGTGTGCTTTTGGTAAATAGTTAACACTTTCACTATTGTTTCTTATACAGATCAGATAGTTCAGTGATTTGAAGGTCATCATTTCTTTTTTACAAAAGACATCTTTCTCAAGCGATACTGTAGAAGTACCAGAAAGCTGCTGTTAAAGAGATTCAGCCAAAAATGAAAATTGCCAACCAAACAATGCTGGTACTCCCTTGCATTGGTTCCGTGTCTATACATCAGCAGTGAATGGGTACCCCCCTTTGTTAAGTAAGGGATAATGTACAGGCAGTCGGTTGTTATCGCAGAAATAAGCCCGACAGTGTGATCAGGACCCGACGCAAAGAGGAGGGTCTTGTATCACACTGAAGGGGCTTATTTCGCGATAACAGCCGGCTGCTTGTACATTATCCCGCTTATTACACGGCTACTTGACACATGAGAAAAAAACTGAACATAAAATGTGAATTTTAAATATTTTATTAGCTCATTTTTACCGAATGCAGACCTTCTGCGAGGAAAAGCCGTTTAGTTTCGGTTTAAAAGTAAGAAACGATGTTCAAACATCACGAACAGGCAAATTGGTTTAATCATTTGTAAATATAATGTCATATATGTTATTAAAAGACACATTTATAATTCATTTTTGTGTAATATTAAACTGCCCCTCTCAAAATGATTTGCAGCATCTGGGTTACAGGGTGTTATTAGTTTTGAGCGGTTGTTATTTGAAAATAACAACCCTCGGAATGTCGCGACTGGCCAATCAGAATCAAGCATTCAAATGGGCCGTGTAATAATATTATTCAAAACATCCTCTTTTGTGTTCTGCAGAAAAAAGAAAGTCATATTGATTTGAAATGACAAGAGGGTGAGTAAATAATTACAGAATTGTCATGTTTTGGGTAAACTATCCCTTTAACCAGCTGTATAGTAGAGGTCTTCATGGGTCAAAAAATGTGGACCCGAAGAGACCCATGATTGTGCTACACAGACCCGACCCGGACCCGTACAATATTTTGAAAGTTGGACCCGAACCCGTTAAGACCGGAGAAATGACATAAATTTACTACCCGAACCTGACTATTATTTGAAAGTTAGACCCGAACCCAGCCGGAAATACAGACCCTGGGCCCGATCAGCACAAATTCCACAGCAAATTGCTGTTAAATCCATAAATAAGTTGCAAAAATAAACGTTTTTGTCTTACCTACTACTCCCTCGTACCGGATTGTGATGCAACCCTCATTGCTAATGTGGTATCCATGTTATTCCTTTCTTGCCGATTGAACGAACATGCTCAACTCTTTCCCCGCCATTGACGAGTTATCTAGTCATTTAAAATGCAACGGTTCCCTGCCAAAGACGAGTTATTATGGCAGTCGGTGTTTGTACTGTTGTACATCAGGTGGCGCTGTTACACACCTTTGGAAAAAGTACAGCATCTCTGAATCTAGAATGTATATATTTTATCTGTTTTTTAGGGGTAAATATTTTATCTGTTTTAATCATATAATCTGGGCAGAGTCTTTAACAAAAAATTCTAATTATGTGAGCTTTTTAATCAAAATTTTTGAAGAAACCTATCCGCATTTTTGAAGAAACCTTCCCATTTACTAGGTGATCAAAAAAGAACAAATGAAGATAGAAGAATACGGCAAACTCTGTTCTTTCATTTGGTATATTGTTTGTGCATATATTCATTACAGAAAATGTACTGTGAGCAATAAGTTTATTGAAAATGTAAAAAAAATGCTGGCGCTGGCTGGCAACTTTAAAAAAAGGCTTCAAATGAGGTTAGCAGCATTACTTTGTTATTATCTATGTGCTCTGAGCCGAGTCTGAACAACAATTTAAGATATAACAAGATGCTTCATTCATATCAATATAAACATGGAATGGGATAAGTTGCAATGCGCGCGATGGTGGAATAAGTCCCGCCTTCTAAATAAAAGAGCCAATCGTCAATTGTTAAAGTCACTTTGTCACTGCTGAAGCTCCGGTGGCCATAGAAACATGACTTGCACATGTGCGTCACTGTGTGTTCCCACCAGACAAGAATGAAGCGTTAAGCGCGTATGATTTACATGTTAAGTCAATGCAAAGACGCGATAGACCTCCTTGCGGCGCGATTTGCGCGAATGAAGAAGTGCGAATGACGCGATTCGCGCGAATTGAGCGTTTCGGGCGTTTGATGCGTGATTCGCGCGAGTTGAAAAATCTGAACTTTGGCGAAAATTCGCGCCGCGTTAACCAATCAGGAGCTTGCTCTAGTAGTGACGTGCAGCGTCTGTGCACGAAGGCAGCCCAGAGAAACAGATAAGCAGCGCAACTGAAGTCTATTTGAATTATAAACAGAGAGCGTCTTTGCAATAACTAATCACATATTTAAAAACTACAATACTAATTTCTCGCTAGAAATGCAATCAGAAGTTGTTGAAAGTGAAAATGAAACTTACATTTATACAAAACTATGCTCCAACGGGCGTTTCGGCCGCCATTTTATTTTTTCGAGCTTGCGTCTGTTGTGAATTTCACGCGCGATTGACGCGAATTTCACGCGCGAATACCGCGATTCATTCGCCCAAGTCGCGTTTGGTGGGAACGCTCAGTTAGCCTGCCCAGGAGCAACCTCAGCTCGCTCGTGTTTTTTTTTTCACCTAATTTTACCAGTTGAAACTAAGTTACAAAACACAAACGGTGCTGAATTTTAATCGACTCGGGTATTACACAAAATATTAAATTGACCCGGGACCCGAAATAATAAGATTTGGACTCGACCCGGACCCTCGGGTCCTCAGGTCCCGGGTCCTCCGTGAAGACCTCTACGGTATAGTACAGTCTAGTAATACTGACCCCCAGTTAACTTCCGGTTTGTGTTTGGCTAGTGTCTAATAATAGTATTAGTAAAGTATTTATATTTTATTTAATTTATGTTCATATTAACTTGTATTATTATTTTACTGTCAAATAGTTATTAAATAAACATTTTGTTGAATTGTTATGTTCATTTTATTAAATAAACAATTTGTTGAACTGTATTTAGGTCGCATTTAAAGAAACCGTATGGTACATTGACATCTAGCGGTTGAGCTTGGTATCGGAGTCTAAATTCAAAGTATTGGAGAGACAAATTTAGCCTTTTGACTTCTTTTGATTGTTATCAGAAATAATATACAGGCACTCTATTGTTTGTGAATGTGTTCCCTAAGTTCAGTTGGGGTCACAAAAGTGCGTATGCGCAATAACGTTTGTTTATATGTTAAGATGAAACCGTCTATACTGTTTTCTATGTGTAGTTCAACAGTGTAGCATTGATCTTTTTACAAGTCTTACAAACTGTGATGTGTTTTATTAACTGTGTTTATAATATATAATATATATAGACCACAGTCTCAGTGCAAAAGAGTTTCGGGAGCTGTATTCAGAGCGTACTGCCTGAGATTAAATTCACATTGCTCGGTGTCGTGAAACAGAGTAAAATAGACATGAGAGTCAGTGGCAATATCTTTGACATTTGAAAGTTTACTTCATGGATTTGAAAGTGACTGAAGTAAAGCAGCGTTCAGTGCGGACAGCAGAAAGGAAGCCTCCATAAGAGTAACTGAGTCATGGAATCATGTTCTTTTAGGTGAAAGTCCTTACAGTGGTGGAAAAGAGATGTTCACTTGACTCCTTATAGCTGCTTTATTAGAAGAATAAAGAATGCTAAGAATTTAGCAGGATTTTCTACCATTTTCTCTTTGCAAGGGAATTTTATACTTGCTGTCTTTTTTGAAGACATCGACATGAGATAGAATAGATTTCCACACTACTGGAAATGTTCAGTATATGGTTTGATCTGTTGACCAAGATAGGAGAATAAGATATGTGTTGTACTATATGGTGGTTGTTTGAAAAATTTTACTTTCAGCAAGGTACCAAAGAAAAGACAAGCGATTTGGCACCACCTAGACATGTCGAAGACAGCACAGCTTTTTATGGATCTTGTCCTTAAATGCTGAAAACAAAGATTTTTGGCTCAGCTTTAAAGATTAAGGAGGCAATTAAGCAGTCTTTTATAGCCCATCGTTTAGCCAAGTATAAGTATTACAAATTGCTTCTTTGGTCATGGACTCTTTAACTTGTAATGAGCTTTTACTGTATAAAGTGCACACACACACACAGCAGCAAAAGAGGGTTCATAAACTAACACAATCACACTTGTATGAAATCTACTGCTTGAAATAATTAGATATCATTTTCTTGGGCCATATTTTCCTGTATTCTCATAGTATAGTATTAGCATCAGAACATCATATGTTGTAACATCAAGGTTTAGTGACAATGAGTGTGATGACAGTGATTATTCTCCTGACCTTCCAGAGAGATCAATAACACTGATAAATGTGTCTGATTCATTTTTTAGACACGCTTTGGCCTGTGTTCTCCAGTCATCATTGCATTACCTGGAATTTGAGAGGCCAAATGAATCGGTCTGACCTGATTTTCCATAACCAATCAATGAACGATAAAATTCAGTACTTTTATTGTATTGCAATGACTGATGACTGTATTCATAAACCAGCTGTTTTAAAAAAAAAAAAAAATGCAGTTTCAAATAAGAGGGTTTCCCACTGAGGCATTGATTTATTAAGCGAGTCTCTGTCTCATTCTTTGTTGCCTCAAACTCAAAGCTGCTTTGAGACAGTTTCTATTTAACAAAACGCTACACAAATAAATCTGAACCTAGTTTATTTAAATTTAATCAGCATGCTTCCACTAACCCACTTTTTGTTGCAGTCGTTGTTTAAGCTTGGTTTTCTATAATTAGCTTTGCAGACATAAAATAAACGTGCTAATCTTTTTTAATACCCACAGAAGATTTGAGGTGGCCATGCTTCTAAGACTTCTGAGATTCAGTTTTGTAAGTTTTAAAATAGTTGACATTTACAATTTGTACTGGTAAACAAAAGCCTTGGGTGTAGAAAAAACAGACAAACACACACATACAGATGAGTCTATGGAGCACCTACTGTACATATGTTCTGCAAATGTTTGACCTGAGGTACAAGAAACTACATAGGAGGGCTATAAGGTTTGTTTATATTACCAGTGACATAAGGCTGAATTTGTACCACAATTAACCTTTTACATACCAGATGTGGTACCACTATACTAAATGAAGCTCAGGTTTATGATGTAATACGGTGTATGTTATGGTGTGCGAATGGTCCACAAGACTTTTAGAGGAAGATATCCCTAGTTAAAAGGGACAGTGTCCAAGTTATACATTAAGACCTATGCACTAAAATAGCTCTTTTAATTTTGTAGAATATAGTATGTAAGTATGTGGACATACTACAGAAAATTGCATCTTGATACCGCAGACACCCTAGTCACATGGTTATGTGCATGGTTATGTGCAATGCATCCTTTCACCAATCTGCCAGTCATCCTGTCACAGTTAACATGCTATCATACACATTCTACATTTCATTTCCACTAGCCTTAATTCGTTATCTCTCATTTAGTTTTAATTTCATATCATTTACACAACCCTGCCTTATTAGCAAGGCAAATGATCAACAGAATGATCTGCCAGTCACAGGTCTCTCACGACAGAGCTCTCCTTTTCCATAATGATGCATCTAATATTGTTTAGTAAATGTCAAGCCAAACTGCTTCTGCAATTTAAATATATCAGGGAAACAAGTAAATAAAACCTTTTTATTAAGTTCAAGTTCTTATTGGGTGATTAATGTCATAAAAAGAAAGACATGACCCCTATTAAGCACTTGAACCCTTTAATAGCAGCATTTCTGTGAAAACTGAGCAGATGGCCGTGCATCACTTATTGAGTCGAGCAGTATTTTGTTTAAACTTCACAATGAGGTTTTCTTTTTAAACATTAATCAATAATTAAATGTGTGTGATATTTTAGTCCGTACGTGAAATAACAATAGAAAGTATCTTAAACTTTTAATATCAGACTTTGATAAGGCAAACCTTCTGTTCTTTTCCTAGAGGAAACAGGTGAAGGTTGTTAGTGTTTTGTTTTGGGGGGGTTAGGGAAAACATCAGAGTAGCAGGTGAAATATCTGTGATTTTTCTTTTCTATGTTCTGTCTTGCATGCATCAACCATGTTTGTATTTCTGAAGTGGACCCCAGTTCCCTCAAATTCTTTCTCTTTTGTGGGGTTTGTGGGCAATAGTAGCTATGTAGGCATGTCCAGATGCACACTTGAAAAATCAACTTGAAATAGTTTACCATCTGGGACATTTTACATCCTCCTGTGCTTTGGGACGAACTCATTGTAATCTCATATTTAGGACAGTACGTGAATTGGGACGCGGTGACAGTTTTGCAATATGCCATTGCTTGTGTCTGGCACTCTACGATAGATTGGCTGTGACTGAAGTCATTTGAAAGAAAGCTGAAATAGTTTAATCACACCTGGATGGCAGCCAAAGTGTTTGGCCATAAATTGATTGGAGCTGAAAAGAGGCGATGGAGCTTGGAGATAAGTTCATGCTGACGCGATGCGTCTTTGAGGGCCCGCAGATGGATTGATCGTGTCTGCACAAGGCTGATATGACATTTTGGCTGTAGTGTCAGAACTTCTGCCTTTGCACAACTGTCTCCAGTTGTGAAATGGAGATTGATAGTGAAAAACTTTCGAATCTCTTAGAAAAGTGAAAAGACGCACTCACTAGCACAGACACAGATCTAAATCTCAGCTCCTCCGATTTTACTAGTGCTCTCAGACTCTTGGACCAATGGGGATTTTATGTCTAATAAGGTGAGTGGATTTGCTTGGTATTCCCATCATGCAATATTCCTCATCTGTTTTACCAACTGCTAATGAACTAGAATTATAAATCAGCCAGGAGCAAAGACTGCACGGCAATATGCACAAACACTCACTGAACCTTATGCCATTTCTGCGGAGTCAACCAACAGGTAGTTTGTCCTATGTACCACTGCCGTACCACTGGGGTTCCTCGGGTGATTTGTTAGTGTCTGTCTGAGGCCGCGTCTTTCTGATTTCCTGTGACAGATGCTTCAGAGCATTAAGTCATTAAATCCCGCTGAATGACAGTAATGTGTGAACTCACTGAATTACGTGTGACGTTCATGTTGATGATTGGAACTGACAAATTAGTGTAGGAACTGACAAATGTAATTGATATTATTTTCATTTTGCACCTAATGTTGCACATATGTTATTTAAAATGTATATTTAAATACACAATTGCATTGTCATTTTACATACTGCATTGCCATTTTGCGTATTGCATTTCAAATAAAAAATTGCTACAAATATGCTTCCATACTTTTACGCTTGATTTTTGGTTCACCCAAAAATGAAAATTCTGTAATCATTTACTCACCCTCTTGTCATTTCAATCCTTTATGGCTTTCTTTCTTCCGCAGAACACAAAAGAGATGTTTTGAAAAATGTTGTTAACTGGAGCCCATTCACTTGCATTGGTTTTGTGTCCATACAATAGAAGTGAATGGGGTCCAGTGCTGTTCGGTTACCAACTTTCTTCAAAATATCTTCTTTTGTATTCTGTGGAAGAAAGAAAGTCATAAAGGTTTGAAATGACATGAGGGTGACTGTTGACAGATTTTTTGGGAATTTTGGGGTGAACTATCACTTTAAAGCAACAACGAGCCGTTTTTCGACCTTAAAATAATCTCTCTAAAATTATTTTAGTGATAGGACAACTCATAACTGGACAAATTTTACTGCCGCTGCTACCTAAGCAGCCCTCTATTGGCTGAAATCACACTTGTAACTTTGGTACGCAGGTAGGTTCAGAAGCCCCGCCCATCACCTGCTTTTCAGCGTACGTCACGTTTTACTCGTAGCCTGGGTGAAGTTAGCCACATCTAACAATAAGACGAAATGATCTAGTTCAACGCAAGTCTCCAGACCATCACCGTGGCAGAGCCAGCCAAAAAAACAAAGAGGAAATGAGAGAGAGTGATCGGACACGAGCCCGAACACGAATCAATATCTGACGGACTTACACTCGGTGAGGCGAGCTGCAAGAGGCAACGGGTTGAAAAATGGATGGAGACCTAATGTTAGCCTTCCTGCTACTGGATTTGAAAGTCTTATATGTACATTTTTTTCATACTGTCCTGCACTTTTGAGCGTATTAGTTATTAGGCTGTGCTCAGGTTGTTTATTGGCGCACTAAGGTTACTGGTTCACAATTTATAACCGTAAGGTAGACTAGAGATAATGTAATGTTGCCGTCTCTCAATAGCTTGCGTAGCATGATCGTGCCTCGTCATGAATTTAGTGTTATGCTTGTAAACGATGACTACCAAACCACAATAAATGTTTTATGGTCAAAAGTTGCTGATTCCTTAGTGCATGCACGTAGACTAAGGTTATCGGTATCTATAGTTACTATGGTAGGCACTATTCCCATAGCGAGTTGAGTGCAAGTTATTGATTGCACCTATTACACAAAGCACAACGCCAGGGCCCGTTTCAGAAAGGAGGTTTAGTGAAAACTCTGAGTAAATTAACCCTGAAATGAGGGAAACTCTGGGTTTTCTGTTTCAGAATGTGAGGTATGTCAAACCCGAGAAAGCGGGGTAACTCAAGCCCGTTTCTAAAGGAGAGGTAACTTATACTCAGAGTCAGTAACCGTTAGGGCTGTCACGATTATTAAATAATCGTCTCATCGCGATTGTTTGACCTCATCGCGATGGTTTCAGACCACGCAATTATTGCACATCTCTATAGAAGACACTAGGGGGAGCTGTAGTGCATCTGCATATTGCATATTTTAGTGTATGTATTGTAACTAAAGCATGGTAATACTTTTAAAATGTACCACCACAACACAATCACTTAAATAAAAACACTAAAACATATACAAATTACCTGCAGTACAATTTAATATCATTTAAGCAAATCTCAGTTTGAAAACCAGTCTACCAAAATTTCATTAACACACAAGTAACATTTTATTGTAGTCTTGCAAGTGAGAAAAAAACAGACTAGAAGCTTTTCTATGACTGATAGTATTTTAATGGTGGCTTCAATTTACACCTGATCAATTTACTTAATTTACAAGTATTTGGCGGTTGTATTATTGACAGGTAAAAGCCTAAACCTTAAATATATGATGACCCAATTTTTTCCGATGTATTTCCAAGAAAAAAAACTTGGAAATTCAGAACTTGTATTCAGAACAATACTGTCATGGATCATAGCTATGGACTATGGCAGGAAAGAACCCAATTGCAGGCAGCGGGAGTACAGGGAGAACAAAATACTTTATTTTAACAATAAACATAAAACAAAAACCCGCGATGGGGTGAAAACAAGAACAAGATAACAATAAGGCAATGGAGACGTAAACTAACTAAACACTAGACTCACATAGACTTGACAAGGACTAAACTAAACTAAACACTTACTACAACAGACAAAACAGCAACAAGAGGTACAGGCATTACGGGGAAAGAAGAACGCACACCATACACATACAATGACCGACACAGGACAATGAAACATGAGGGTATTATATAGGGTAAGACAAACGAGGGATAACGACACAGGGCAGGTGTGGGTAATGAAACACTCAGGGAAGGATAACAAGGAAACGAGATGGCGGGAACAGAGACGAGAACCTGGAGAGAACGTATATTATTGTCAAAAGGACAATAATATGTTTCTCTCCACACATAACCAAAGGCTTTGGCATGACTCTGCTACAGGACCAAGAAAAACATGACTAAATGAAGCAGAGCCATGACAAATGCGGTCGTTTCAATCGCTGAGTCAAAAATGTATGAGAATTAAATGTCAAAGCTCTAAAACAGACAATTAATCGTCATAATCGTCAAAGCCCTAATACAGACAATTAATCGTCATAATCGCAATGATTTGTTCGACAATTAATCGTCAGTCAAATTTCATAATCGTGACAGCCCTAGTAACCGTAGTAACTTACTCTGTGAGCCTAACATGGTCGGGAGCAGGTTTTCTTTGGTAAACCCAGAGTTTATTTCGATCTCCTCCCCCCTTTAAATCGCACGTGGTGTAACTCATTCATTCATTCATTAATACAGTCATTCATGGCACACATTTTGATCACACAGAGACCATCTCAGTGACTTATATGTCATATGTGCTTTTATAGAGGATTCATGAAGAGGCTGCATTCATTCATTGGAATGTACTTTGATTTCAGGAGAGCAATTTAGGACCCGAGTGGAATTTTGTCATTTCCCTGTGCATTTTTATTAAAACTGTACCATTTTTCTTTACAGTGAATTAGATATATCAAAATATATTTCATCCATCCTTACATCAATAACATCAGCCACCGTACGTGTATTACATCAGAGCGTAATTTTTTATGGACGATGAGAAATGACTTAATTAAGTGTATAATAAAGTGCATGAATAAAGAAATCAATAAATACAGACATACATGAAGCGATAAAGATAATAAACAAGTCATTTCGATGTGCAGCCATCCCAACTGAAATCTGCTCAGAGCAGGGTTCGAACCGGCGATCAGTCTAATTTTGCACGAGAGTCTGACGCCCTACAGGTGTCCTATACACCATGACGTCTTACTCATGTAACTAGAGCACTCATGGCGAGTGAGAACATACGATTTTGTTATTATTATTGTTGTTTCATTCATTTAATGATTAATTTGTTTGTTTATTGGTACATTTATCAATTTATTAATTTAAACTTAAGTAATTTTCAGGACATCAGTAAATCCAATGTATGCAGAGCGGAAAGTGTGCCTCACTCTCAAGTGCTTTTTGCCGCCATGTTGCTTTTTTTGGTGCCGTTGCCATGGTGAATCATAATATCGGAGCTCCATTGATGATGGCTTTTTATAGCCGTGGTGCACGTGCTTAACCCAGGGTAAGCCTACCCAGAGTAAATTGAACTAACTCAAATCAGCTGTTCTGAAACCAAAAACTCAAAGTTTCTCATTTCTAAGTAAACCAACTCTGAGTTCAAGGTTTAACCTAGGGTTGGTAGAACCTCCTTATTGAAACAGGCCCCTGGTCGCGAGTGTGTTTCCGAAAATATAACTACAGAAAATGATTAGCATTGGTTACTAAACACATTCACGTCCATGCGTTGTGTTTTGGGTGACTGCAAATGTGTTATGTAGCTAACGTTAGCTGCTATGGAGTAGTGGTGGGCGGATCGATCCTGAAGTATCGATACTTTCGATACTGAGGTTGTATCGAAAAGGATCGATCCTAACATAAAAATATCGATACTAATGTGTTTTTAGTTATTACTACTGATTTTATTTATTTACTAATGTAGCTAATAATTGTATAATGAAGAAAAACAATTTCCCATACACCTAGTTTTGCACACGTTGCTCCTCCCTGCCCTGCTGTGTTTTGTAGTCCGCTATCACGTGACTCAGCAGCGCCAAGCGCAAGCACGCAGACGCTGCTGCAGCCAGCAAAAAGAAAAGGAGCATCGTGTGGAGTTTTTTCACCTCGGTGAATAAAAACACTGCGAACTGCGATGTATGGCAGTGGGCCTTTGGGGGTAAAAAGCCAAAGATTGAAAGTACTTTATTGTTTGAGACGCAAAGTAAATAAAGTGCTTAAATAATAGTGTGCACTTTGGGTTTTTTTTAAAGCTAGAGAAGTAGTACTGGGATAACGAGAAATTGTTTTGTTATATATCGTTTTTCTGTTCTGTTAATCTGTTATTGTTACTATTTTCCAGTAATAATTTGGTGCAAAGTTCATGTTTGCAAATTCGATTACAGGAATAAATAACTAAATAAATAGATTTATTTGGTTTAAATGATGTCCAGTGTTTTAACATCTACATGATTAATTAGCCTACAGGCACATTAAAAGCACAAATCACAAAATATTTTAGTGGTCATGAAAATGTATTCAGATTTAGCATATTAATGATGCATTCATCTGATAAATCATGACATTTCATTTACAGGAAAGTAAATGTAAGTTCAAGTGAATGCTTTTTAAAAGTAAAAAGTATTGGTATCGGTATCGAAATCTGCAATACTGGCCCTGCATTTACTTGGTATCGGATCGATACTAAATTTTACAGTATCGCCCACCACTACTATGGAGCTAGCACGCTATGCGCTAACGGCTATAGCCGAGTAGTAGTATACCCCGCGGGAGCCAAAAGAGTGCTTTAGTATGCACAGTTTATGAAGTGACATGATGTATCAGCGGTTTCTGCCTAGTCAACAAATTCATGTGTATTGCGCTGCCCACGTGGAAGCTTATACAGCGACAGTATTTACGACATTGATAACAGACAATTGTGCTTATCAACCACATGGTGGAACCATACACCAAAACGGCTCGTTGTTGCCACGCCGCATTGATGAAGTAATTCATGCAAAAGGAGGCCCAAGTATTGAGTGCATAGAAATGAACATACTTTTCAGAAGCCTGACATTTCTGTTTAAAATATCCTTTTTTATTGATCTTATGTAATATTCTAATTTTCTGAGACACTAAATTTTGGGTTTTCATTATCTGTAAGCCATAATCATCAAAATTTCAAGAAATAAAGGCTTGAAATATTTCACTCTATGTGTAATGAATCTATATAATACAGTGAGGGAAATAAGTATTTGATCCCCTGCTGATTTTGTAAGTTTGCCTACTTACAAACAAATGAAGGGTCTATAATTTTTATGGTGGGTTTATTTTAACTGATAGACACAGAATATTAAAAAAAATCAGGGGAAAAAAATGTTATATAAAGGTTATAAATTGATTTGCATTTCAGTCAGTGAAATAAGTATTTGATCCCCAAGCAAAACATAACTTTGTACTTTGTGGAGAAACCCTTGTTGGCAAGCACAGAGGTCAGACATTTCTGATAGTTGGTCACCAGGTTTGCACATGTGTCCGGATACATTTAGTCCACTCCTCTGTCAATCTTTAAGGTTTCTTGGCTGTCGCTCAGCAAATTGGAGTTTTAGCCTCCTTCACAGAGGTTCTATAGGACTAGGGTCTAGAGACTGGCTAGGACATTTAATGTGCTTCTCCTTAAGCCACTATTTGGTTGTCTTGGCAATATGTTTTGCGTCTTTGTCATGTTAAAGGCTCATCCATGACCCATCTTCAGTGACCTAGTTAAGGGGAGGAGG
Organism: Triplophysa rosa; assembly: GCF_024868665.1. Taxonomy (NCBI): domain Eukaryota; kingdom Metazoa; phylum Chordata; class Actinopteri; order Cypriniformes; family Nemacheilidae; genus Triplophysa; species Triplophysa rosa. Next base: position 23,247,039 of record NC_079890.1, read on the forward strand.
TTCTCGTCCAAGATTTTACGGTACATGGGCCCGTCCCTCAGCCCCTCAATGCGGTGAAGTCATCCTGTATACCTGTAGCAGAGAAAAAGCCCTAAAGCAGAATGTTTCCAACACTGTGCTTCTCTGTAGACATGATGTTCTTGGGCTCATAGTCAGCATTTCTCTCCCTCCAAACACAGGAGTCCATTTTGGTCTCACAGCAGTGCCAGCACTTTCGCCAAAGCCTTTTCTGAATCATTTTGATGTTCATTGTCAAACTTAAGACGAGCCAGGCGGGCCTTCTTGGGCAGGAGGACCTTGCGGGTGCTTCAGGATTTCAGTCTACTGTGGCATAGCGTGTTACCAATGTGTTACCAATGTTTTGCTTGCTAACTGTGTTCCCAACTGTCTTGAAATCATTAACAGGCTTCTTCCGTGTAGTTCTGGGCTGATCTTTAACATTTCTCATGATCATCTTTACCCCATTGGGGAAATATTGCAGGGAGCTCCAGAACAAGGGCATTTGATAGTTATTTTGTATATCTTCTATTTCCAAATAATCACACCAACAGTTGTCTCCTTCTCACCAAGCTTCTGTCTGTAGCCTATTCAAGGTTTGTGCAGGTCTCCAATCTTGTCGCTGACATCCTTTAAAACCTATTTGGTCTGGACCATGGTGTTGGAGAGGTTGAACTGGAAGATACAGATTCTGTTGGCAGGCATCTTTTATATACATAACAAGCTGATTTAGGAGTACTTTCTTAAAGTGACAGGACTAATCTGTGGTCCATATAGGCACATAACCAATCTGTGGAGCCAGAATTCTTGCTAGTTGGTAGGGGATCAAATACTTATTTCACTGACTGAAATGCAAATCAATTTATAACCTTTATATAACATTTTTTTCCCCTGATTTTTTTAAATATTCTGTGTCTATCAGTTAAAATAAACCCACCATAAAAATTATAGACCCTTCATTTGTTTGTAAGTAGGCAAACTTACAAAATCAGCAGGGGATCAAATACTTATTTCCCTCACTGTATATGGGTTTCACTTTCTGAAATGAGTGACAATATTGACCTTTTTCATGATTCAAATTTTTTGAGATGTACTTGTATAGGAGGGAATCGTATTCAAGCAAACATCCTGTAAGTGTCAGAAATGAAAACGCCCTTGTTACTGAAATAACAACTGTTAATGACACGAGGCTCAGCGAACGCCAGGTCCTGGAATGCACGTCATAGATAGGTTGAACACCGCCTCCACAGAAGAATATCAACGACTACTTCTCTAGCCCCGCCCACTGGTTCGCGCATGACAGTACTACACAAGTTGCGCGGAACCAGATAGAGCGAGCAAGCAATAAACATGCCGTTAAAGATCGCAAAATATTGTGCAGTCAGTGCCTGGTTGTGGAAGAACACAGTCGCTGCATAACCTTCCTTCGGATTCTGACATTAGTAATGTGTGGTTGAAGTTTATTTTTAAAGACGTTCCAGCTCACGTGGGTAAAACATTCAGCGTTTGTTCGATTCATTTCACCGCGGATTCCTTTGTGAACAAGGCACAGGTCGATGCTGGATTTGTGGAGAGACTAAAATTAAAAAGCAGTGCTATGCCGTCAATTTTGGATCCGATAGGAATGGCGCAGCAATCTTATGTGAGTAAAACATTTTTGTACTATGCGTCACTATTGCTTTGTTAGAGATCGTTTGATATGCCCTGATTGCCCTATTCGCACGTGATTAGTATTACCGGGGGACCTCTAGTCATTTGTAATAATTGCAGAGGTTGTCTGTGATCTTAATCCCGTGCGAATCGGCCATGTCTGTAATTTGTAAAGTAAAAATTCCCCCACAAATTACCTACCATATTTTGACGAACACCGGGGTCCTGTGATAATATTAGTCCCGTGCGAATCGGCATCTCTGTGATTTGGCGGGCTCATATATCCTTTATTTTATCCACCGTTTGCGAATAATGGAGGCTGTTTTGAAGTGTTTTGATATTATTTCGGGTGCTGGGTCATATCCATAAATTACCTGCCAACACTGTCGTTTTGGCCGGGAGTCTCCCGTTTGTTTATTTATCAAGTAAACTCTCGTAACATTTAAATGCTGACAGGTACAGTCATATATCATTAAACACCATACAACTATAGGCTATACAAACTATACGCAAAGCCTTGCCATCACATCTGGGAAATAAGTGAGTGAATTTGAGTAAAATCACAGGCTTCACTTATCCAGTGCGAATGCGCCACATGAAATACAGATGTGGGGAGGTCATTTCTAAATCACACGAGGTCCCCAGATAATACTAATCCCGTGAAAATAGGGCTGTGTAACCTAACATTACCAAATAACTTTGGTTGTCTAACCAAATTCACAGAAGGCTCCAACTAAGTTTACTACGCAAACTGCTATCCAATCATAGCTGAGGTGGAGGACTACTGGTCAGAAAATATTTGAAATGTGTTTTTTAAAGAAAATAAAGGTGTGTTATAGACTATATAGGATTGTTAAATGCATTACAGTGTTAAACACTAAAGAACAGCAAAGTCTGGAAAAGCATGAGCATCAGTTAGGTGAGAAAAAGTAACGCAAAAGTACTTTCGGTTACTTTCCACAAAAAGTACCCAAGTACCGTATTTAGTTACTTTTTTATAGAGTAACTCAATATTGTAAAAAAAAAAACTTGTCAAAATGATTTGCTGCATCCAGGTTACTGTGTGTTAATAGTTTTTAGAGGATGTTATCTGGGTTTAACGAACCTGCAAATGTTGCGACAGGCCAATCGGAATCAATATATTATACAGAACTTACACATTATACATACACTGTTTAAGCACTTTTGTATTTTGTCGATAATTAAACTTGTATTATATTGTGTGTTTGCATGTTGCTCCATGCCATGCCACTACTGCTCCTAATTGGGTTTATACACAGCACATCTCAATAGAGGTACAGAACAAACAGACGCAGTTGGAGGCACGTCCTTTATCTTTGTCTCTCCTGCTCACACTGGCACAAATACAGAGGAAGCATGTGTCATTTGTGTAGCTTCCTGTTGCTCCTTCCCATTACTGTCTCCTTACCCAGCATGCACCTTTTGTGAACATCCGAGGAATTTTAATGTCTCTCTCTCTGGTTACACATTAAGAATCAGTTTAAACCAACACTGTCTCATTCTTGACCATTAAGCAGCAGACTAGAAAGCCGATCTGGGGAAATTGGTTCAGGATGGACAGATAGAAATATGCTAATGATGGTCTCTCTCTGTCTGTGTGTGTGTGTGTGTGTGTGTGTGTGTGTGTGTGTGTGTGTGTGTGTGTGCGTGCGTGCGTGCGCGCGCGCGCGTGCGTGCGTGCGTGCGTGTGAAAGGTTGATTCTCGACGGTCATGGAGAAGTCTAGCTTTAGAGCTGCCTGTCATCCAGGATGATTCTCATTAATGGGATATGTGTGTCTGTGTGTGAGTCAGTCAGTGCTCCATCTCTCTCATGCTGGGAACAATGACAGCTGTTTCATATTCCCCATATCCTCTATTCCTTCAGTCAATGAGGAATCACCGATTCAAAGAAAAGTGGAAAACTGTGTGTCCCCAGGGAAACACATTAGTTTGTGCTTTCAGAATTATGAAAAAAACCACAAAGACTCAGTGACCTCCAAGCCTGGTTGTTAGCGCTGCATTTTGTTTGTGTGTGTGTCATGTTGAATATTTGATGAACCTATGTGCAACTCTTTGTTTAATGCAAATATGTGCCACTTTACATTCTTGTGAAAAGTTTAGTCACGCTCATTGACACACATACTCAAACACACACGTGCACACGCGCACACACACACACACACACACACACACACACACACACACACACACACACACACACACACACACACATGCTTGTTTAGGTGAGAGAGACAAGCATAGCATAGTAGGCTATAGCATATGTGTCCAACTGCATATATACTGTATATAAGACACACATTCACACCTCAGTGGTCTCTGATAGGGGTCTGTGGAGTCAAACCTGTCCTTCACGTTCTTATATCTTAGAGCAGGAGTATGTGCATGACAGATTGTTTGGCCTTGAATCTTGCTCGGCTAACCGAATACAACTGCATCTTGACAAAATGACTGAACATTCATACCGTAAAATCCATCTTCCAAAAGCTCCCCCACATGCACTTTGTTTTTGTCTTGCTCTTTTGCTCTCTTTCGCTTGCTCTAATAGTGAAACACTGCATAGATACAAGGTCTCTCCTGCTGCTTCTGAAATGAGAGCAGAAAAGGTGTTTGGATTTGAAGTACATGACTACTTTTAGAGGCTTTGTTATAAGATATGTGCATGCAGTGTATTACACTACAGAATTGAGTGAAATAATAGATTGGACTGTGCGAATTATGTATATTCTTTACAGTATAATAACTGGGCATTTCAATTGGAATTGGATTTTTGAGTTTGGAACGGCTATAGTTATTATGTGTCTAGGCTTAAAAGTGTACTTTGAGTCTTTGTGAAATATTTACACAAATCCATATATTCACCTGCTGATAGTCATCCACTCATGAAAATTAGAATCAATTTCACCTGCAGTTATATTATTTGTCTTAACAGGACATTATAAATAGTTAGTTGCTATAGCTCCAGCTTTCTCTCTCTCTCTCTCTCTCTCTCTCTCTCTCTCTCTCTCTCTCCCTCCCTCCCTCCCTCCCTCCCTCTCTCCCTCCCTCCCTCTCTCTCTCTCCTCCCTCCCTCCCTCCCATCGCCTCTCTCCCTCCCTCCCTCCCTCCCCTCCCTCTCTCCTCCCTCTCCTCCCTCCCCCTCTCTCCCTCTCCTCCATCTCTCTCTCTCTCTCTCTCTCCCTTCCCCTCCTTCTCTCTCCTCCTCTCCCTCCTCCCCTCCCCTCTCCCTCTCCTCCCTCTCCCTCCACTCCCTCTCCCTCTCCCTCTCCCTCCTCTCTCTCTCTCTCTCTCTACTCTCTCTCTCTCTCTCTCTCTCTCTCTCTCTCTCTCTCTCTCTCTCTCACACACACACTCTCTCTCTCTCTGTCTATGCATATGCATAAAGCATAAGCAAAACGTCATTCATTCAGTCCTGAAATATATGAGCACTTTCCCCAAAACAACATCCGCATCCTCTCAAACGAGGTCACAGTGATTTGACTGAAAGCGGATTGTGTGTCTAAGTGTAAACATAAGCACAGATCCAAACCAGAGTCGCAAGCTTAGATCCTCAGACTTGATGAATGTATATAGTATGAAATATAAAAATAAATATAAAAAGCTGAAATAGATGAGTCTGCATGAAAAATTGTCTATTTGTTCGTGAACTGTCAAGCCCGCTCCTGTCACATGTCTTCCCGCTCTTTCATTCACCATGGTTTTCTCTCTCTCTTTCTCTTTCTCTTCCTACCCTGTTTTTACTTCACTGGCCTCAAGTGCTAGTCTCCATCGTTCACTCTCAGCGCCTTTCTTTGGGTGGTTTCTTCGCTTCTTATATTACTTTCATGGATGCAAACATAAAAAACTGTATTTCTACTGGAAACCAAAGCAGCTCTGAGAACATTGCCAATTGCTTTTCAGAACCTGGGCTAAAGAGATAATAGTGTTTGTTGTTTGTGTGTTTCTTTAGGATTTTGTTTTTTTGAATGTGAATGCCGATTTGAAAAAGATTGTATGCCACAACACAACAATTTCGTGAAATAGAACGTTACCGTAGATGACATGGATTTTATCTAGCAAGAGTGAATGTGTTCTACATAGATTGATCTTGCAAGAGCTTGTCGTCACTTGTTTGGTTTACATCAGTTGGGAAGAATCTTTTAAACCCAAAGGGAGTTTTTTTGATAGCGCTCTGGCGCTATCAAAACAATGCTTTCTTGAAGGATCCCAACAAGTTCCACATAGCAACACTGATTCAACCAATGCATGAACGTGAATAACCGAAGCATTTAACAAATAATCAAATAATCTATAAAGCATAAATATGTGGTGTAAGAAAAAAAATATTTTTGCAATTTATTCTACAGTTTGAGGATTGAGGGAGGAATTAATCACAAGTTGCAGGTTTAAGGTACAGACAAGCATTCTCAACAAGCTTTTTCACACATGCCTAAGATGCTGCTTTAATAGGTAAAGGTGATAAACACACGTGTATAACCCTGTCAGACGCATTTACACCATTCTTCAGCCCCGCAGACAGTCCTACAGAAATGTGTGTGCTATCTTGTTGAATATGAAGACCGAGCGACACATTTGCCTTGGTTTGACCCTTACGCATATCAGAATCAAAGACAGTCTGCATGGGGCTCCTGTGAAAAAACTTAGACATAATGGCAGCACTGACAGGCCATTTTTAAAGCTGACGTTTTGTCTCTTGTTGGGTCAAAAGACAGACGTCAGTGATAATTAAGGTACTGAAGATAACGTTTATAGCCGTCCCGTTGATGAAGCTGCAACAGAATAACGCTTCATAACCACAAGTGTGTGTTTACAAAGTCAATTTTAAAATGACCCAGTGACAAACATAAAGGATGACTAATAATGATTTATAGCAAAAAATAAAAATCACAAAATTTGGAGATAAGAGGTTTCAGAAGGACAGCAGCGCACCAGTCCCAAACTTATTTCTTCTGTTTTATTAGTTGTTCCTCATTCAGATGCAGATGTTAAGTTTCTCCAGAAAATAATGAATAGAATGAGAAATTGCGGTAACCTCCTTCAGTCTGTGTTTGTGTGTTCACGCCATCAAGTCATTCTTTTATCCGGATGTTACAGTAAATGTAGTGGTTTTATTCATGGTAGGCTGTGATGTATATGGATGTAGGTTATATCATTAGCCGAAGGGCCACAAACATGTATAAACAGGCAGTTTGATATGCAGTGTGCTGACACGGACATGCACAGACTTTCCTCTACTTTTAAAGAGACAAACATTTTACATTCAAATCTGCCTCAGCTTTCTGTTCAAGTAGTTTATCCAGTCTGCCTGATTCAGACTTCAAGACGGATAACTGACATAAAAAGCCAATAGCATTTTTAAGCCTCTCTTTTATCACTCATGATGAACGCTGTCAATGTTGTTGAATAATTGATCAAATGTGCAGAGGAATCTATTTGGATTCCTCGTGTATTGAAAGCCTCCTTAAGTGAAATACTTGCATTTGATGACTGCCTGGACCCGTGGACATGTCTCATAAATTCATTTTATATGAACTTGATCATGTAGAGGTTCTTTTGATGATGTGCACATGCTGTTTTGAGCCCGAGGCTCTCTGTATGTGTGCTAATCGCCGTAACGTTTTGTGTCTCAAGGAGAGAGACAAAGTCTCGAACCTTCATCCTCTGGCAGGGGGTCTATTTAATGATCTCAGCTTCTAAAGGTCACATACTGTTTTGCTGTAAAATATCATATTTAATATTACCTCAGCATTAGTTTCTGCTTCACCTTGTATTCATTTTGAGATTGGTATGACCTATATCACATTTTAATTTTAGTTACATTTATAATGCGATTCCTAAACCTTACCTGCAGGTACATTGCTGTTTTTCTTTCATCTGACCTTAGTAGTGTTGAATGTAAATGTGTGTGAGATGTCAAGTTAGCATGTATAGGGGAGAGAATTCACCGTCAGTAATGCAGCGTTAGAACAGAGACAGTGGGATTAAACAGTCACACAGATACGAAATATAAATACAAGGAATAAAATAAGCATGAAGTAAAATAAATGGATTGGTCTTTTGGAAAGTGGAAACTGTATGTGTTTTGCTCAAGATGGGTGGGACCAGGTGATCATTCTCTGTGTCTGTGGTAAACTATTTATTTTGCTATCTATGCTCAATTATATTGTTAGTTGCATTTTAATATTTCCTTTATTGCAATTATTGCATTATTTGCACCATATCATACTGTGGCAGACCTCTGATCCACCAGTTGAGGACCAATGCTTTATATTATCAAGGCACATGGTCTCAAGGCGTGTAAAAAAACTTTTGTATATGAGTATGCTGTTTTATTGTGTATATAAACTATATCTGACCCTGTATGTGAAAGTCTCATTTAATAATGAGTCAATATTAAAGAAATCACAGTTACTTTTTCACGGAATGTTCTTTACATTTTGTTGAATGATTTATGTAAAAAACAGCAAATCACAAAGAGTGACATCACCTGGGTTTTCACAGGCAGAGTCAAATATTTTCTTCATATACTTCATATATTTAGCCGAAGCGAAGTGCCAAAGAGTGAAGTACAGAGAAAGAGAGAGAGCGCAGTAAATGAGACAGATAATATAAATGAGCTCAGACAAGTGCAAGAGAGAATGAAAGATGGGGAATTTACTTGTTGTTTCCCTCAATTCACTTCAGAGGAACTAATGGTGGAAAAGCTGCGTGATTTATTGACTTCTCTTAATCCTAATGGTTGCCGAACTCTCTGAAACATCCTCTGACTGACCTTGACCGTTGTGTACCCTGCTGGGGGGCTTGGTCAGGACACCCGTGCACCCAAACGCACTATACATCAATTCAATATTTCATAACAGCTTCAGACGAATCAACAGCAGCGCCCTGTGACATGAATTATTAGTCATTTCAGTTGAAGCTGGACTGTCTGACAGACGCACACACTACAAGCACTCATGTGGATCATTTAGAACCATATTTGCAGATGGAGCTGGCAATAACATGTGTCAGTATAATGTTTTGGATGTTCGTTTACAACGTCGGGTGACCATCAGTGCCACATACTGTGCTATACACCGTCATTGTTTCACAGACCCGGAGCAATGTACAGCCTACAATGACACCGTGTGACCTGTCATAACATGTCATAGCCTCCCTCCTGCTGTACACTATACTACCACACCTGCCATAGTCTGGCAAAACTTGCTTCTCATGAATAATGCATATGCAGCTGTCTTACTGACCAACAAACACATACGGAATATGCATAACAGAGTGTATTAGTATGCACTGAAAGACATCCCACCAGACGAAATAAGACAGACCCTACGTGTGTTTGGACACAAGTATGTGGATGTTTTCCATAACAATGCTATGCACTGGTGCATAAACCAGCATGTCACATGTATTTGTGTGTGAGGAAGGGGTTTAGCCTTAGGTGAACAAAAGGATGTTCCAGTAAGAAAGAAGGATGGCATAGAAGTAGAGAATTTGGAAAGGGGGAGTTTAGGAAAGCACATGAGGGATGGGTAGAGATGGGCTGGTAGATTACAAAGCTGAATTAATAGCAGAGATGAGATCTTATCTTCACTCGTTTATTTGTAACAAATCTCTCACCAGAAATGGCTAGACATGTTTATTTTTGTGAAAAGATTGATGGTGCGGGCTTTCAGGATTGTTTCTGCATACGCTAAGCATTTTTGTGCTACTTTTCAAGGATCAATGAAGAGTAAACATTCTCTTTGAAATACTGTGGTAAATCGATATTTATTTTTAGCTGTGAATAAGGCAAGGCTTGGAAAAAATGGCGTACATGTTAATTAAATAATTCCTAAAATAACACGTTTTAATAAATGGATGTGTTTGAATAGTTAAAGGGACAGTTCACCCCCCCAAAAAAAATCTGTCATCATTGTAACCAAACAGATCTCCTCCCACATTGACTACCATAGTAAGAAAAATTACAATGGTAGTCAAAAGTGCCCTGCACTGTTTGCTTTCCTACATATCTTCTTTTGTGTTCAACAGAGCAAAGAAATGTATAAAGATTTTTTTCTTACTATGGTATAGCATAATTCCAAATATCTTTCTCTGTTTTCATGAAAACAAAGAATTGTATACAGATTTAGAACAACTCGAGGGTGATTAAATGATGACTGTCCCTTTAATGAAGTCTGTGTAATGGAGGAGATACAGTACATTACTGTATATATATTGGGCTTAATTTTCTCCATACTGCAAATTAAGCCCCAGGTCCAGGCAAATCATCTGAACTTCTTTACATTTTCTGAAAACTAAGAGTGTTTTTACACATGCTTTCCTTTCATACAAGTTGTGAACATGACTCAATAAAGTTTAACAAGCCTCTAGAGGAATGACTCATGCTTTGAATGTAACTGGAGGCAAATTTTGCCATGTGAATAAACCTGTCATAAGTGAAACAGGAGAAACGTGGTATCATTTCCTGTTAAGCGTTTTTTTTTTCATTACTTTTTGTAGTCAGAGTACTGAGTTAGGAGCTGCTGCAGAGTTATTATTACAGAAAAGAAATGTTTTGGTGGTATTTCACTGTGCCAGACTTTACTGAGTTTGAAAACATTTCATCAGCTCTCTGTCACCATGTTAATGAGCCTATTCAGACTGCATAAAAGACCCAGATGACCTGAAAAAAACAACTCATTATAAAGGCCATGTCACCACCCTTTCACTTTATTTCCACTTCCAGACTGAAAAATTACTTTTCTAAATAATTATTACCGAAATAAAACTCAAGATGTTCATACCACACGCAATCCCTTTCTTTACATCTTTTATTCCTATGCCTCAGGTGTCTTGGCATGTCCTTGCATCTTTTCTCTTTGGCAGCAGGTTCTCGCTCTTTAACAAAATGTACACAATTTATTTTCATTGAAAACAGCTTTGATAATAAAGCTGGTTTAGTTAAATGCAGTTTACAATATTGTGGGGAAAATTCACAAAAAAGTATTTTCTGAATCTTATTCATCACTCATAGTCCAGTTTAAACCAGGTAGGTGCTGTTTGCACTGAAATAGCACTGTGAAATACCAATTACTCATAAAACTCACTGCTAACCCATGAAAGATAGACATTAAACAGAATTTTATTCTGTTACCTGATTTGCATAATTTATTTATTGACTCAGGCACTTAAACAACATCATCTGTCTACTCTTGACACTATATCAGTTATGAGTAACATTGCATTTATGAAGAGCCATGACCTTCTCCACACGGGTGTTTTTAGGGCAAAGAGTAGTTTATGTAACGGTTGAGCACTACGGGACATGAAAGATGAAAATTTTTCTCTTTCCTCTCACTTCTGTTTTTAATCTGCTCATTAAAAATTCAGCAGTTTACAGCAGAATATGCAGGAAGTGAAAAAGGAAGATGGTGTAAAAGGAAACGCTGAGGTGCTTTAAAAGATCACCTCCCTATAACAGTCTAAATATTTCATTCAAAACACACTTTCTGTATGAGCCGTGCGACAGACACACAAATGCACTTTCACATTACTGAGGTGGCATTGAATTTGATGTGTCTTGACGCACATCAGTATCACACCGCAGCACGGCTGTCTAATCTCTCACCATGTGTCCGATCGTCTTATTCCTGATGTGATATTTCTCTGTAAGCCAATTCAATATGACACAATCTAGACCACAACAATAGTTGATATTGTGTTCTCTAACAAATGTCAGAGTCAGTGTCAAGCCCCTATCAACTCAAAACATTGAAGTTACTTATGTAAAAGGTTTAAAAGACATTTTCTATATGTAATTGGCTGTACATGAGCATCTGTAAACATATCTCTGCAGCCTATCTAATGGCTAAGCTAATTTCCTGTCGTCTCCATTGGTTACAGTATTTACCCGAACAAACATATCCTTGCTTGTGTGCTTTTTTGATGTGAAGAAAGTCCAAGATTAATAGTGTGTAAATTTACATGACCATTCATTAAGTGATGTGGCCTGCTGGACATCAAACTTCTCTCCTCATTAAAGATCCAAAGGCCTTGAAGGACATTACTGATATAGCCCTCACAATACCTGCTAGACGCCTCATTGAACTTCAGCCAGTGTTTATAATAGTTAATGTTGCTGAAAGATTAAGGGTCTGTTAGAGCTGAGAAATAGTTTGCATTTGCTTAGTTAAGCATACAGACAGACAGACAACAGTTTAAAGAGTAAATGAAGAGTTTGGTTCCAAAATGAGAGAACTAAAATGTTTCAAAAATCATGTTTTTTTATTGTGCATACCAATTAATATCAATCAAACTGCAGTTGGTTTGTTTTGATTTAAGCCATAATAACTCAAAAATACAGCTAACTAACACAATAAAAACATGATTTTTGAAAAATGTTAAAAACGGAGTTATCTCATTTTGGAACAAAACTCTTCAAAATTCCTTGATTTTTAAGGTCCTATTTTGATTTATGTAGTGTCCAACAACAAGTTTACGTCCATACAAGGTATAAAAACACTATTCTTTTGTTATAATAGGCATTTTTTTTCTTGACTGACTCTCAAATGATTCATTCGGGGAATCATCCGTCTAATCCCCTCCTTTCCGCCAGCCTACTCTGATCTGATTGGTCAGATGGTCTAGTCTGATGTGATTGGTCTACCGCGAATGAGGCTCACGAGCTACAGTGTTTGGGGGAATTGGAATTTTTTGGAAGCTCCAAAAGGTGCATCCATCGATCAAAGAACGGCTCGATAATTAATGATAATGTCTAACATCTACTGTAGGCGAACGAGAGGGGTTTTTTCTGTGATCCTGTGACGAGCACAGCATTTTTCGTTTTCGTTTTTTCTCGTTCGCCTCCAGCGGATGTTATTATCGTTAATAGCGATGTCAATATGGATATTTCTCTTAAGCAAACGCAACGATTCGCTTCAGAAGACCTTTAAGACCACAGAACCGTATCGAGCTGTTCGATGGATGGACTTTTTGGAGCTTCAAAAAATCTCCCCCCATTCACTCCCATTCTACCGCTTGGAAGTAAAAGGATACGTGGTATTATAACTCCGACTGCATTATTCTTCAAGAAGAAAGTCACATTCAATTAGGATGCCTTTAGGGTAAGCAAAACATGGGGAAATTTTTGATTCTAGCCTGAAGCATCCCTTTAAATGTTCCTGGAATAAATTTTGAAACACATTACTGACTCAGAAAATATGTTGTTAATAGGGCTGTCACGATTATTAAATAATCATCTCATCGCGATTGTTTGACCTCATCGCGATGGTTTCAGATCATCGCAATTATTGCACATCTCTATAGAAGACACTAGGGGGAGCTGTAGTGCATCTGCATATTACATATTGTATTTATTGTAACTAAAGCATGGTAATACTTGTAAAACGTACCACCACAACACAATAAAAACTAAAGCATATACCATAAAAATAACCTGCAGTACAATTTAATATTATTTAAAATAATCTCAGTGTGAAAACCAATCTACCAAAATTTCATTAACATAGAAGTAAATTTTTATTTTAGTCTTGTAAGTGATAAAAAAACAGACTAGAAGCATTTCTATGACTGATAGCATATCAATGGTGGCTTCACTCCTGATCAATTTACTTAATTTACAAGTATTTGGCGGTTGTATTATTGACAGGTAAAAGTCTAAACCTTAAATATTTGATGAACCAATATTTCCAAGAAAAAAAACAGTCTTGTATTCAGAACAACATGGTCCTTTCAAAGCTGAATAAAAAATGTATGAGAATTAAATGTCAAAGCTCTAAAACAGACAATTAATTGTCATAATCGTCAAAGCCCTAAAACAGACAATTAATCGTCATAATCGCAATGATTTACTAGACAGTTAACCGTCAGCCAAATTTTAGAATCGTGACAGCCCTAGTTGTTAATTTATTTAGAACAATTGTAAATGAATGAGTAGTGTTGAATAACAATGAATAATGTTTCTCAGTTTTCTCGAGTTTTCTTACATATTTTAAAAGCATAAATAATAGCCAAAATTGACCAAATAGCAACAATCCAAATAATAAAACATAAAGCAACATCAAATGAAAACAACAGAGTACCAGAATTATCAAAGAAATGTATTTTATTATCTTGAGTGTATTATAAATAAATGAATAAATAAAATTATGCCAATCTGATCAAATATATTTATCAAGATAAACAGCGCAAGGTTTAACCATTGGGAAAGCATTGTGTAAATGTAATGAATCTTAGTATTCCCCCTCCCTCTTTTATCTGCAGTTGATTACATGCAACAGTGGGGAAGAGGGATTAAAAAGATTTACAGACAAACAGCGACGGTGGCACTTTCAGGCACATATAATTCAGCAAAACATTTGCGCAACACCAGCAAGCATTAATGCAGCATTACCTTGACAGGAGGACATGTTCTGTTTATTTGAGACACCCTTGATGAGAAGAAGGGTCAGAATAGGGGGGCAATTGTGTTTCTCTTGCCCAATAGAGGATGAAAACTGTTAAATGTGAAACTTTTTAACCCAAAAACTATAGTGTGAAAAGGCCTTTAGAGAAGTAGAAATTGCTGCAATTTGTGCCTCTCTTCTGTGATTTGTCCTAACTTAACTTTTTGTGGCACAATCAAGTTTCTTTACCCGGTAGTATTGCCCAATATCCTCCCTGGCAATGCACAGTGCTTTTCCGGAAATCAATAATGGACAAAAGATGAATGAGGGCAATTATGATGACAAAAACGAACAGAAGAACACTGGGTCTTCAGTGGACCTCTTTTCAGGACTGGCTGGCAGAGGATAGAGAAAAACAGATTGTATCGTTCAAGCACTTTTTCTTTTGACTAAACATGACGTGACTGACATACCACTGACCTCAAATAGACTCAGTATACAATAATAAAATATACTTTAAAATATATTCAGGATTCCTGGCTTCCCTTGGATTGAATGTGTTCTCTGTTTGTGTGCATGTTCAAAGGCACACATGGTTATTTCCTGAGAAGACCCTTCCCCCTGTACCCCTGAACTATTCTTGGATCTTTTGACTGATCTCTTAATAACCCCCTATCATTTTCTCTATGGGAGAGTCAAAGCGGAAATCAGAACGGTAATCATTGTGAAAGATGTGGGAAGAGACGCATCATACCCACATGTAAAATATCACATATGTGTGCGTGTATGTGTTTATTTTCATGTGCACCCCGCTGATGCCCCTCCAAGCACTGTCATTTTCACTGTGGGTTGCCAGTACTGTGGAGAGAAAAGGAGAGAAAGAGAAAAAAAGATGAGAGAGATTCGTATAGCACGAGTGAGAGAGAAGATATCAGAACAAGTATGGTAGAAGATCACTCATTGCAACATTAGTCTGTTATTAAGTGTGTGTGTGTGGGAAGGGTAAACCCTACGGTATGGGGACAAAATGTCCCCACAAAGATGGCAATATCCAAAATCCTTGTCCTTGTGGGGACATTTTTTTGTCCCCATGAGGAAACAAGCTTATAAATCATATAGAATTAACTTTTGTGAAAATCTAAAAGAGCAGAAAGTTGTGTGTGATTGTTAGGGTTAGGGGTAGGGAATATGATATACAGTTTGTACAGTATAAAAACCATTGCGTCTATGGAATGTCCCCATAAAACATGGAAACCCAACATGTGTGTGCGTGCGTGTTGTTTGGCTATATCTATGTGAACAACAATTTCAAAATGTCCCTGTTAATATAATGAAATGTAATAAATTGACTTGTGCAAGTGGTCCTATATTAAAAATAACATAAACCAAGTTCATGTTTTGCTTATGTCTGCAGGTTTCTGTGAGGATTAGGTTCAGGTGTTGTATAATATCATAATGAATATCTCTGTATGAATGCAAGAAGAATAGGAAATAAATGATTAAAGAGAGACATGGACCACACATTGTGAAAGGTAAATGTGCTGATAGGTGGAAGCAACCCGTTCTCACTCCCGACTCGTCACATATTTACGCTCGGTCAGCGCCCCAGGGCATCACTTTTGAACGCGCAGGGTACCCCTTTGGCGTCGTTTTTCGATGAACAGGGAACTGCATTGCTGTTTTCTAAATACTCCAGACCTAGATGCGTGCAATTCTTAGCATTTCATAATTATTTATGGTTTTAATATTTTGTAGCACCTAACCCCAGCCTCACCCTAAACCTAACCCATAACCACTTCTCAGCCATATAAAACACAGCACGCGAATAAAAGTACAGTCACAGGTATTTATTGCACAAACTGACCAAAAGCATTACAAAATATAACAAACAACTCGTTTCGAAGACCTTTTTGCACAAAAGCCGTAAGATAACTTTACATGAAGATGTCGTGCGTGTCCGTGAATGCATGAGGTCGGCACCCATTTAAAGATAAACCGGAACAGCTAGATGCAGTCGGTTGCGGGAGCCAATACCGTTTCACGTTCAAAGCCAACGAAATGACGCGATCGGTCACGAGACATGGGAGAGCCAATGGCATCGAAGCTGACGAAACTTCACTGGATTTGAGATTTACGGCGGACGGTGTTTGCTTTTGCATGTGTTCCTCATACAAATCGATCGTTTCGTGTTGGTACCCTTGGAATATATGTATTTTTGAACGACATTGTGACTGCTTGTATTATGTGTTTTATATTATGATAAATAAACTGTTACATTACTTGCTCAAACTGTCTGAATAGTGTCATGTAAACACAATTATCCTGGCCATTAAACTTAAATGAAACCCCGAAACATCATCATTGCAAAATTATATCTAATATACATTTTCATAATGACGGTGAAATTCGCGTGCCCTTCACATCGAAAAACGACGCCAAAGGATACCCTGCGCATTCAAAAGTGATGCCGAAGGGCACTGACCGAGCGTAAATATGTGACGAGTCGGGAGTGAGAATGTGTTCATACGAGACATCCCTCGTATGAATACAGTACAATTCAAGACTTTCCGAGGGTTTGTTAAAAACAGACTTTTTAAAGATCTGGGCTTTTAGATTAATCATGTTTAAGGACTTACATTTTATCATAAGCACATTTTCTAAATATTTTGGTAAGTACTGCAGTATGGGTGAGATTTAGAAAATTTGAGAGCATTTTCATTTAATACACTTTATTTTGAGCTTTCTTGCTTTATTTACATTTTTTAATTGTCAGGACACTCTTGAAATCGGGACACCTGGTCACTCTAGCCTTCAGGCTCCTGACAGCCAAATTAATCATCTGAAAGAAGGCAACATGAACTTGTATTATTGCTTTGTCTGGATTTATTACGGGTATGTGCAGCATGTGGACCATTCAAGCTCAGTTTAGTGAGTAAATTGAGAACTTTAAAGGAGCCATTTTTTGCTGTTTTTGAAGCTTTGATTATGTTTTTTGGGTGTTTAACAATGGATGTTCATGTTTCTAGTTTAAAAAATGTTTTATATTTCCTATATTTCAAGTCTATTGTTCACCGCTGTCCCTCTTCTAACAAAACGACTGGATTTCTTCCGGTCTATATAAAATCCCTCCTTCCGAAACGATCTGATTGGTAAAGCTGACCAGGTCTGTCGTGATTGGTTCCCCGCTTAGAGCGTGTGTCTGAAGATGTCCCACCTATACCATATCAGCGAGCTTTGGCTTTTAGCAATAAACAGTAACAATGGCGTCAACTTCACTTCATCAGTTAAACACATGCGGATCGATCGAAGTGTAACGGAGGTCTGCTAGTGCATGTGCAAACGTCAATCTTTGTTAGAGATCGCAATTTGTTTCCTACTATGTCAAGGGAACTGACACCGGACCAATTGGGTAAGACCAGTTATATTAATTAACACTAGTTTTACCTTTTTATATTGGACCTAAGTTGGATAATAAAACGAGCAGATTGACTAGGAGACATTTGCAAGCAGGACTTCAAAGGACGTTTCATAGAAGTGTTTTAGAGGTATGCGCGCACACACACAAACACACACACACACACACACACACACACACAATATCAGTGTGTTACACAGAACAGCTTTCACAGCAGATGTTAAAGTCATGAAAGCTGTTATTTGACGGTTGGTTATCTTAGAATGTGTGTAGCGGAATTCTTATTACCAGCTGTAGGACTGTGATGAAAGTAAAAGTAATTAATTGCGCAGCTCAGTCAAATGTTTACAATCTCTGATAACCAAACACTACTCCAGCCTCTTCCTCTTCTCTAAGGAAGGCCTCGCCCCTTTTTTGGCGTATTCCTTTGGGCAGAGGTTATTCAAAACTCGGAATAGTGACATCATTTACCCGGGAAGTATAGGGCTGTAGTTCGATTCCAGCCGTTCTCTGTAGTCCTTGAAAAGCGAATTCTGTTAAAGACAATATCTCGCTTGGCATTGAACTTTGAGCTTTATCATTTTGCAGATATTGTTTATGCTCTTACAGCAACATTACACACTAACTTAAGTTTGAAAATTGGCATCACGGGGAATGGCCGCTTTAAATTAAAGAACTAAATAAGCTACATCGCTTAAGTGATCAACATGCGGTACATGCAGCACCTTCTTATTTTAACTGACTCTGTTTGGCTGCAGGTGACAGAAGTTACTACTTTAATATTAGTTTCATGTTTTAAAGGTCTAGTGTATGAAATTTAGCAGCATCTACTGGTGAGGTTGCGAACTTCAAACAACAGCACAATCCACCCCTCCCCCCTCTCTTTCTGAGCAATACGGCAGCTCACATGGAACTAAGGGCATTTTCAGATTGGGCTCGTTTGCTGTGGTCCGAACTTGAGTGCGATTGTTCCCGGCGCCCCCCGCAGCGTTGGTTTGTTTTCAGACTCAACTTGATTCTGTCGAACTCTGGTGCGTTTGCGTTCGTCTTACGTCATCAAAAATGTGCACTGCCAATGACAGAAGACTGATAAATATATTGTGTTTTTATTAATTTGGTGCTATTATGCGCAGCAGAGTAAATTACATTTGGGTTTACTGTATGCGTGTTGCATGCAGACGGCTTTCTGCTGCTTGCAAACAGACTATTTTGAGGAAAGAGTGGATTACCATTGACATGCCGCTCTGATTCCACTCGCAACGCTGAAATTGATGCAGCCTGCACTCTCGTTCGAATCCAAGGTAAGTTATCAACACTATCATCTCTTACATGAGAGCAACCGAACTCAGACCACCTCCTTCAGGTAGTCTCGGGTTCGGTAGCCAGGTGCGCACCCGGGTTCGCTTGACAGCTTTCACATTAGCGATTTTTCATGCGAACCGCGCCCCGTTCCAAACTAAATTTCAAGTGTGAAAGCGACCTAAGAAGTCGTCACGTTTCCACTTAACGTTTATGGCCACAATAGAAACAACATGGCGAATTCCACGCAAGGGCACCAGCGGTGTATGTAGATAGAAATATCTCATTCTAAGGTCATAAAAACAAAACGCTTCATTATATAAGGTCTTTATACACCTCTGAAGACATAGTTATGTATATTATATTGCATTTCTGTCAATAGATCCTCCAAAAAATTACACATTGGACCTTGTAAACTGATACACAAATAGACTGATTGTCTTCCAGCACTCTTTGTGATATCTACAGTCATGTCACAGCAACAGCAGTGAAGGAAAGCAAAGATGACAATGCAACAACATTTGAAATGGAATGCTGTTGCCCACAAATGTTTTATCCTGGTTTCTGGTCGATTTTTCTTTTGGAAGGCTAACCAATTGTGTGTTCCACTACCGGCAGTGGTCTAGCGCTTATTGAGTAATGCCATTGTGTTGTGTCCCTCGGGCCTCTGTGCGTATCTCACGCTTTTTTCAAGTATGCAGTACACTGTCTCGCTTGGCTGCCTGTCTGTTGACAGTCTGCCGGGCAATAGGTGTTTTTCTGACACAGTTATTGAGAGAACCCATCGGCCGATTGTGGGCTATTTTCATCTTGGCGTGATGTTCGGAGAGATTCTCAAACCAATGTTTTGGTCCTCTATTGTTAGTGCATGTCACGGAGCAGAATGTGTTGCCGGTCCATTATAGCAAAAGGAAGACAGAGACATCAATGCTGTGTGCTAAAACAAAATGGTCTCATCAAAATCAGGAGAAATATACTGCAGACAAGCATGCTGTATTACTAAATTATCTGTACGATTTATGAAACTATTTTAATACATTTTGAAATGTACAGTAGCTGACACTTAAATATTTTTATTCCTTTTTATTGTAAATCATCTCAATGTGTTTTATTCACTTTAAATCACGGTACATCTGTAACGAAATGAAAAACAAACAAACAAATAAACTAGTAGATGTTTGAACATCAAAGGCTGTGAAGCTTATGATGTACTGTCTATAATTGTCACTAAGGGAGTATGTGATCTGCTCATTCCTCTGAAGGGATAATTCACCAAAAATGAATCATTTACTCACCCTCTTGTCATTTCAAACCTGTAACCTGGACTTGTTTCTTCTGCAGAACACAAAAGAAGATATTTTAAAGAATGTTGTTAACCGAACAACGTTGGCACCCATTGACTTCTATTGTATGGACACTAAACCAATGCAAGTCAATGGTTACCACCATTGAATTTTTACCAACATTCTTTAAAATATTTTCTTTTGTGTTTTGCAGAAGAAAGAAAGTTTATACAGGTTTGAAATGAGAAGAGGGTGAGTAAATGATGACAGAATTTTAATTCTTGGGTGAACAATCCCTTTAAATGAGATTCTAGTCGGCTACACGTGTGCACTTTTCAGTTGCTTTTTTTGCATTTGAAAATAAATCTCTTGGCACGATCTTTCCCTGCCTGCCTCTCTCTGAGCCTCTGTCACTTCCTCCGGGCACTGGCGAAAGTTCCTCTACCCACTTGTTTCTCTTGACATCAGTAATCCATTTACAGCTGTTTGTTACAGCTGTACAAACACAAGAACATTTGCCAGTTGTCTACCCACATACATCACGAATAAGGAAAGTGAGTACAAATAAGATGAAAGGGAACGAGAGTGGGAGACGTTTGACTAATGATGTTTCCACGTGAGCTAAGTTCTCTTTTATTGACACAATAGGTCATTATTCCACCTATACCTCTCAACGAGCAAGAATGTTTGAATTGGATTGTCTTCCACTCTCTTGACTGGTGAGAAGTGCCTGGGGACAGCGGTCTCCACGGAGACCACATGGTAACCAGGGTAACCTGGCCTTTGACACTAGATGGGTTTTCAGAGGAAATGGGATGAACCTTCGGGGCGGTAAAGAGGGCGCCTATCTGAACCCGCACCGTCTTATTGCAGAGCCGAAATTGCAAATAATGCTTGGTTACCATCACACAAATTAGTTTAACTTTCAACACCCTTTCGGTTTGAGTATGTGCCCTGAACAGTTTCTCTGTATGTGGTCCTGACACAGTAGCTGCTGCTTTCTCTCAGAGCAAATCATTCAAGTGCATGTTTTCTCTTTCAGAGGGGCTTCACATCCTGCTCTCCATCTTCTTGTCTTCACTCGCTCTTCTACTTCTACACGCAAAGTGCACTAGGACTGATCTGGAGAGGCTGTCTTGATGAATTATAGCCTTTATTACTATAAGCAGAAGTGGTGGTGGTAGCAAGGTTATTAAATAACATCAGGATTGGCCTTGCATTGATCTAGAAAATCTAACTCGGTAAGAGAAAAAAGGAAGCATATTTCATGGAGGAGACATGTCGTGTGGTAGCTGGTATTATACTTTTTAAATAAAGGAAAAAATATTTCATGCAATATGCAATATTTTCTGCTTGTGTTCACATCTGCTGGCCGTTTGTAATGTCCTTCATGACATCGTAAAGTAAATCATTCTTCACATAATACATCAGGAAATACTCCTATTTTCTCTTATCCTTTACCCTCATTCTCTGTTCATCCCCAGTAATACCTCCCACAGCTTTTTATTTCTTATTCTCATCTCTTTGACCTCTCCATTTTCATTATTCTCCTGTCTGGAAATGGAATACGGCAAAATAATCTCACCATTCTCAGGTTTAACATGACGGTTCAATAAAAGCTAAATGAAATGGAAAAGCGCTTCTCGAATAGAGATTTGCTGATACACCAAGCAAACAACGTTCTATTTCATTTTGGGCGGAGTGAAAGGTCAACCGTTCATTTTACCCAAACTTCTATTTACTCCTTTCATCTCTCTCTCGCTCTTTCTTTCTTTTTGCACACATTTATACTCAGTGTCTGTCTCTCAGTCTGTGTGCAGCCATCAGGATTCAAATTGACTGAAGTCTAGGGCTCCTGTTACATTTATACATAAATCATCGGTCAAACAAAAGAAGCTATTCTATCATGAGGATACATATTTGGCGCCGTGAGTTTTGAATTGAGAATTAAGCTGTTTTCCCTCAAACTGAATGCAGTATAATCTTTAATAGATGATGACATGATAAGCAAGTCTATTCAGAGGTGTACTGTACCTGTGTCTGTGTGGCCGGTGAACGCAAGCACATTACTGGCAACGTTTGTGTTTGCTTTTTATTCCCCACAAACCCTTCCGATGAGAGAGTTCCTGTATTTATTATAATCAATCAGATACGCTGAAAGGTTTGAGCGTGCACAGCCCCTTCCAAAAAATATCAGCTCGTGTGCACCTCTGCCAAGACACGCAGAGTCCGGTTTTAAACTGTTTGCTTAATACCTCTGAGGGTAGCAGAGCACTAAAACATTTCATGATGAATATTGTGTGGTGGAATATGAAGTTATAAATGCAACTACACCTCGTTCACGTTGTAGTTTTTGATAGCACGTGAATGGCTGAGGAGGTACCGACTGACCCACGAAATGGGGACTTGTATAGATCAAGTAGCTCTGCTCTTTAACAGTTGTGCCCTTTAAGAAAACTACACTTAACCTCCAGTTTCCACAGAGGGAACTGTAGCTGTAATTAATGTAACAGACTGTAAAAATCGCTTTCTAAAGGGCAAAGTCATAATCTGTTGCTATAGTATATATTTCTAACTGGGCTTTCAGTGGGATATGGAAGCACAGTGCTATTTGATTTTGTTGTAGGCTTGTGCATTAAAGGGACAGTTCATCTAAAAATGAAAATTCTGTCATCATTTACTCACCCTTGATTTGCTACAAATCTGTATCAATTTCTTTATAACCAAACAGTTCTCGGCCACCATTGACTTACCATAGTAGGAGAAAATACAATGGTAGTCAAAAGTGCCCCAGAACTGTTTGCTTTCCTACATTCTTCAAAATATCTTCTTTTGTGATCAACAGAACAAAGAAATGTATTAAGCTATTTTTCTTACTATGATAGTGGTGGTCAAGAACTGTTTGGTTACAAGCATTCTTCCAAATATCTTTCTCTGTGTCAGAACAAAGACAATTATACAGATTTGGAACAACTTGAGGGTGAGTAAATGAAGACCGGATTTTAAATTTTGGGTGAACTGTTCCTTTAAGTAGCTAAGTAAACACTGTTTATTCAGTCATCTGTCCAAAGAGTATTCAAATATAAACAGCTCTATCTTTATCAAAAGTCCATTTGTCAATAAGCTGCAGTCCAGTTGCCTTCAAAGCCGCTGTAACGTTGTAATGTAGTTATCAAACGGGAGACAAAAGCACAGATGGCTCTTTTTGCACGTTTAAAGCGGTGGGCTGGGATTACTTGCTCGGATCCCACTAGAGTCAGAATCAGAGAACCCCCGTGGAGACGGAAGGAGATTAAACTCTCCCTGCGGAGAATCTGTGACATCTTGACCCAAACAGACTGTCTGGTATTGGCGGCTACATATGGAGGAATTTCTGTCTGTTAGTTGTGTTATGTGATTGGCATGGGTCCGTCGGGTGATACAGATCATGCGATTGCTCTGTGATCACTGCTTCTGTTTATGCGTTTATGAAATGTGTGGGAATCGCGGCTTGATCCAAAGTCATTTAAGCTCCGGCTTCTTAATGATGCAGAAACGATTGATCCCAACAGTGACTACGATCCACAGATATCACAAGCATTAATTAATCTATTTACATGATTCAGTTATTTTCCAATGGCCCAATTCCATTTCATCCCTCCAACTATTACAGAGAGGGGATCTAAAAATCTCACTTTCAAAGACTTTTGTCCTGTCCCTGCTGCATGTCACAGTTGAGCTGAGTTCAAGTCTGTTAATCATTATTAATAGCAAGCGTCTCCATGAGCACATTTATGATCAATAAGATAACAGCTGTCTTTGCTTAAAGATCTTAAAGTGTAATAGTCCAGAACTATTATTGTTAGATGATGTGTTTCCATCACTCGTCGTTCTGCTTAGAAATTAAACCAAGATGAGCATCTTCAGCACATCAACCAAGGGTTAATGTACTGTGAGCCTGCTTGCAATACTTGTCCATTAATTTTAATGAGAAGGACATTTTCCAATAGTTCTGGTTCAGTCACATTAGATCACAGATCCACAGGCTAAAGGTGGAGCTGAAGTGTGTGCAGTCATGCAACAGAGGATGGACTGAATGGACAACCAGAAAGAACCGAAAGTCCCCCAAAAATGAAAATTCTGTCATCATTTACTCACCCTCTTGTCATTTCAAACACCCATATGACTTACTTTCTTGTACAGAACACGAAAGAAGATATTTTGAAGAATTCTGGTAACGGTGGTGCCCATTGACTTGCAATGGTTTTGGGTTTGTACAATAGATGTCGATGGGTACCTCCGTTGTTCGGTTTTCAAACACACTTCAAAATATCTTCTTTTGTGTTCTGTAGAAGAAAGTAAGTCATAAGAAGAAAGAAGAAAGAAAGTCATAATGGTTTGAAATAACAAGAGGGAGTAAACGATGACAGAATTTTCATTTTTGGGTGAACTATCCCTTTCAAAATGTGCCTTTAAAGGTATACAATAGGTCCTTACAATAATGTACCCAAAATACATAATTGTATGTCTTGTGTACCTGTAAAAGGTACAAAAAGGAACGGAAAAGGTACCGTTTTGTGCTTTTTTTCTGACAGTGTATGTTTGCAGCTGGCTTTGTTTTGAGTCTATACAAGTAAAATAAGCAAATTTTTTCCAATATCATTATTTTCCACTGCGGTAAACCAAAAAATCTATGCTGGCTAACTATAGAAATGAATTGGCCATATCAAAGCCATAATAATATATATTAATCATCATCAGCATAACTGTTCCCACAGTTCAAATATGATGAATTGTAATTGTAATATATAACATTACACCATAATACATGATTCCTGGCAAAACATAAAGTACAGTAGCTGAAGTGCAGTTCTCTATATTATTGTTGACAATTGTGCTACATACACAGAGGGGTGACTAGTTTAACTGGCATTTTACCATTTTGAAATGATGGGATAATGTATAACTGACTAGCAAGCTCATGTGTCTATGTAAACACTATCTAAGCATTGTCCCTACAACACACTAATAAATGCTGCACAGTATCCCCTCAGCACAAAGCTGTGATTATACCCAGATCCAAACATTGTTATCCCTTATTTCTTTTGTCTTCAGTGTTTTCATGCGCCCGTGTCCCTGGTGTAGGTCTTTGATGTGTGGGCTGTTCTGTAGTCCAAGCTGAGCCATTATGACAGGCAGGAGGGACTTAATAACAGGGCTTTCACCCTGAGCATGCTCCTGACAAATTACCTGTGTGAGACCTGGATTTAGAGAAGGGTCAGTGAACAGATCACCCACACACACAGACATACACAGTCGTCACACATTGCCTTTGTCTCTCCATAGGGAGTCTCTGCACTAGCTTCTGTACCCTTTCAATGTAACCTGCTGCAGTAGATATACAGTAATGTATGCTTAGTGTCTGTTCACAGTGTATAATATAATATATAGTGTGACTGTGTGGGTGAATATTTGCATTTCTTACATTGTGAAGAGAGTGTGTGTGTGTGTGTGTGTGTGTGCGTGCGTGCGCGTGCGTGCGCGTGTGTGTGTGTGTGTGTGCGTGCGTGCGTGCGTGCGTGCGTGCGTGCGTGCGTGCGTGCGTGCGTGCGTGCGTGCGTGCGTGTGTGTGTGTGTGTGTGTGTGTGTGTGTGGATATGCATGATGTCACCAGCTTGCTTGTTGGCAGTGAGACGGTCTTCAAATCTGTGCCACTAACACTCGACCCAATGTCTGCTGAGGGCTCTCACACTAAAAGAAGAATCTCTCTCTCATCCCTTGTTATTCTCTCTCCCTCGCTCTCTTTCTCTGTCTCTCTCTCTCTAACTTACCGTGATAAGTGCATCAGGCAGAGCCGAGGCAGAATGCAAACCCTAGAAGGTCTCAGTTGTTTCAGGAGATTTCAGCATTCAAACAGAGTTGCGGGATTCTCCCCTCGGCTTTGCGCAGATATTGAAAATCTGCCGTCGCCGCACTCACTTCTGTTCCAGTCTCTTTTGTTCCGCTGGCTGAGCTCAGGTGCAAGAACGGGGCTCTCTCACTTACACCATCTCTTCGTCTCTCTGTGCTTCTCATTTTCTTGCGCAGCGCAGACTGGATACCAAAACTGCCAATTTGCATATGAAATTGAGTGGAAAGGAAAATTAGTAGAAATGCGTGGAGTAAAAGCAGCCGCACACACCTGCACGTGCGCACGCGGGCATGTTTGCACCTTCTCGTGTGTATTCTGTCGCTCTGTTTACAAAGTTCCCGCATGGAAATGCTCAGCGGAGTGTTTGAACGAGGAGCTGGTTTAGAGCTTTGTGCAACGGTGAATATTACAGCTATTCATTAGCATGAATAATTAGGTCGGAGCAATCACGTGGTCTCATGAATGTTTAGTAAACGTAAAGCCAGACATTTCACAGTACATCTTAACGTACATTAGCAATTTAAAAGCACTGTCAAGACAAGCGAGAGGAATGTTCTCTTGCTTTGTATCAAATGGTGTGTGTGCTTTTGTCCTCTTGCGTGTGTGGTGGTCTTCCAGACTGTTTGCTGTTTGTGTGTGTGTAAATCCAAGATTCAATCAAAAATTGACATTACAGAGCTTAATTCTATCTGAAGAGAACTGTGTGACATGCCTATTGTGAGAGCGGATCCGTTTTGGGATATGCAAGAAGATTATTTTAAAGATTACATGACCTAGACATTGACTTTACTGTGTCTCTCATTCTGAAGTGGCAGCCAGATGTCACAAAGTCATGATTAAGCTCTTTAAATCTTTCCCACGTGCCATCAGCCACCACATTCTGTTATTTTACCAGCCTTAGTGGCTTCTTCCAACCCTGCCAGCTTGCCGTGCTCCTCAGGGACAGGCGCAGGATGTTGTTTGATGGCTTTTATCCACAGACCACAAAGGGGGCTCTGTGCTAAACTCTGCGAGTTGTTGCTGTAAGAGGGAAGTTTTACAGAGAGGAGATTCTTTCCTTTTTTCCCCAGAGCCTTTGTTTTGGGATGGATAACTTGTTGCACAGAGAGTTTCTCTGTTTGGCAGACCCCATGAGGATCCCAGCTTGTTTTTCTGGACTGGTGCAAGTGGCAAACTCGCATCACGTTAGAGACGCTTCAGTGCACAGTTGGTTGAACAACAGCACCACTCGAAGGTTTAAGAATGATCTGCAGCCTAAAATAATGTTCAGGAGATGACTAAAATTTGTGTCTGTAAACTGAAACATAAAATGTGGAATGTGTGTTCAGATTTATTCCTTGTCATCTGACAGAAGATATTGTTTCAAAGAGTTTGTTCCAAGCGTCATTGTTATTTCTGTCACTTCATTTAAGATTATGGTTCTGTTTCAGGACTCCTTGTTCTGACAGAAAACTCACTGGATTATTAGAGTTAAAGGGATAGTTCACCCCAAAACAGAAATTCTTTCATTATTTATTCACCCTCGTGTCATGTCAAAACTTGTATATGACTCTTTCTTCTGTGGAACACGAAAGAAGATGAATAATGTCTCAGTGGTTTTATGGCCATACAATGCAAGTCAATGGGGGTCGATGTTGTTTGGTTACCAACGTTCTTCAAAATATCTTCTTTTGTGTTCTGCAGAAGAAAGTAAGTCATTTGTGGATGATATATATCTTTAATTGTAAAGAAGCCTGTTTGAAAACCTTTATTGATATTTTCTTTGACACTCTTAAAATCAATAAATCTTAATGAAATAAAAACGTTTTTGTTTCTTAGACTGTACATCTAGACACCTTACTGATGTCAATTTGCATTCGTAGGTGATCTTGGTGGGCTCCAGCATTAATGAACGTGACCAGATGTTCTTCATTAGCACGGATGAGGGCTCTTCTTTCCAACGGCAACCCGTCTCTTTCTCAGTGGAAACTCTCCTCTTTCATCCATCCGAGGAAGACAAGCTCCTGGCCTACAGCAAGGAAACGAAGGTCAGTTGTGAAAGCGCCATTCATTGCGTAATACAATCAAGCACAACACAAGGGTTATTAATTTCGACAGCGGTGAGGCCGATTGAAGGCAGCGTTTTCTTGGCAACCGTGTTTACCTTCCGAACCGATTGCTTCATATCATATTTCTTCATTTCAGCCGCATGTTTCTACCTGTTTTTTTTGTCAGGCTCAAATGCTTGAATTAGTCTGTTTGGCTGTCTCAGTATTCATGATTTGGGTCTCGCCTGGCTGCCCTGACCAACTGTTCTCAATACATTTCTCACCCAGCTATTGTTTATGGCTGTGCTTTCTGCTCTCCAGCATATTGGCATGCTCATTATTAGAGTTATGAGCAGCACTGTTTGGCCTTCAGGCCATGGTTGTCTCTCGCTAAAGAGCGTGTTTACATTGTTAACGGCTCGGTGAGCAATGAGGCAAGAACTGTGTGTGTGTTTTTGTGTTGTTGATGAATTGCCGAAACCTCTACCGCTTGCAACACACTGTAAGCAGTGCAATTTATCATCTTTGAGATTAAATGGGAAAGACAATAAAAAGGTGTGTGGTGAGTTGGTTGGTTTGATTGTGAATGTGCATTTGTCTGTTTGTTATGAGTTTGGTGGGCACAGTATTTTCCATGTGACTGGTGGTCAATATAATCTCATTACAGGGATGATCAATTGGGGGGACGCGCGCGCATACACAAACAAATGCAGCGCACACAATGTGTGATTTCAGTATGGACAGTGCTTACAGCAAATCTTTATTTATACAGTATTACTGCATATACAATAACTCAGTCGTTCAGTTCTCACGATGGTGAGAATTTGTAAAGTGTGCATTAATCTTATTCTTGCCCAAAATCAATATTATGACCGTAGCGTAAAGCTATCATGTTAAAGGATGTAAATGGTGTGATTTATTGCTCTTTCTGTTACAGCTCTATGTCTCCACTGATCTTGGACACAAATGGACTCTACTACAGGAGCGTGTTACTAAAGACAGAGTTTTCTGGTAATTCTTATTCTTTATCTTGACTACTTTAAGGGATAGTTCAGCTGAAAATGAGCATTCGTCCTTTTGACATTTTACACATCACTGCTGATCTTCTGAAACCTTGTATCTCCATATTTCGGGATTTTTCTTTTTAAAATAATAAATCATTATTAGACACCCTTTATGTTTGTCACTGGGTTTTGCAAATATCTAACCAATATTTAACGATATTAACACAATATCTAACACAGGATCTGATCATTCAAAAAGTGCTGTGTTTTTTCCATTTCCTGAAACTGAACTATTCCCTTTACATTTACATTTATGCATTTGGCAGACGCTTTTATCCAAAGCGACTTACATTGCATTATCCTATACATTTGTTTCTAATATTTGTTCTGCGTATGCGCCTGGCCTGAAGTGAACTTCTGCTCTATGTTATAATATAACAATTTATTTTGTGTTTAATTTATATTAATATTTGATTCGCTTAATAGGACAAGGTGTTATAATCCCACTGTTTCAGCACAGTTGAATTGCCCAATAGGACATTTCCCACGCCTTATGCATGACAGGGGGAAGCAGTCAAGAATATGAATAGAGGAAAGGAGGTCTGAGGTTTCACTGGTTCGTATCCTCTGTGTTTGGGGGATAAATGATTATATGCGACACATCGTCAGTTGTGCACCTCAGCTTCATTGGGTGTTTCGGCCCTTTATCACAAGACACCCTCAGCCAAGGGGGGCCCACCGCAGGTTGATCAGACCTGGGTGTGTGTTGCATTGTTACAAGGTCATCTGGCAGCCCATGCTGTGTCCATCCGCCTAAAGCACAGCCCTTGGCTTCTTTTTTCTGCACCACTGGCCAGTTCTTGATTATCCTCCACTCGACCTGTCCTCTGAGAGTGACCTATTTGTCAGCTTTGGTGACCTCTGCATTTAACCCGTCCAGTGAGTAGTGAACTCACGCACTGCAAGTCGTGAACACATATACACCAGAAGCATTGGGCACTGCAGTTGTTACCCGCCGGCCCTGAGAATTGAACCGGCAACCTTCTGGTCACGAGTCCGACTCTCTAACCATTAGGCCACGACTACCCACACCGTTAATGCGCGCCCATCCCCGATCTTCAGCCTCCGCTGCCAAGTTGGCATACCGGAGATTCTTTCTTTCAAATGCTTCGTTAATGGCCTCTCCCCAAGGTACAGTCAACTCAACTATGAGGACTGTCCTACTGGAGCTGGACCACAGAACCATGTCCGGCCGCAGGTTGGTCGCTGCGATTTCCAAGGGGAAAGTAAGTCTGGTTTAAATCAACTCGCATTTCCCAATCCCTGGCTATACTCAGCAGACCTGAATCTGGGGTTAAAGGCTTGGCCCGCGGTTTCTGCCCCTCCCGAATAAAGGGTTGCCTTTTTAGCGAGTTAGCCTTGGCGTTTTGGGGGATGGCATTTGCTGCCACTCTCTTGGGCTCTACTGCTGCAGCCAAGCACTTTAGTACTTGATTGTTGCGCCATGTGTATCTCCCCTGTGTCAAGCTCTTCTTCACAAGAATATGTTTAAGGTTTGCTGGAGCTGCACATAGGTGGCAGGCTGTTTAATATAAATTAAATATGAATTTATATTAATATTTTATTCTATATAAATTGTATTAAAACTACTCAACAGTTATTGATTCATTATGGAGGTCTACCAGAAGTTAAGTTTGGGCCACATAACGTTTATGTTGGTGCCGCTGACATCGTCTATATTGGTGTGTTTTATACTTTTTTCTTATTTTTATTCTTTACCTTACTCCACCTTTCACTCTTTTTAATCTTTTCTCCCTCCTTTCCTCATTTCTCTCCTCTTCCACCATCCACCAATTCCAGGGAATTCAACCCCTTTTCATTCTTTTTGTATTTTCCATTCCTTCTCACACTGGTTATGGTTATGGTTATGGTTCACTGCTGCCACAGCTAAGATTTAGGGCCTGGACAAGAGTGATTTATTTCTCCACCCAAACCAGTCTTTCTGTCTGACCCTCTCTTTCTCTTTTTTAATCTTTTTTCCCTGATCTCTCTCTCTCTCTTCTGCTGTCATGCCACTCCCCACCCTTTCCAACTTCCAACCAGATTCACCTACACACGACAGCATAGCCTGTCTGCGGTTGATAGCGATGAAAGATCCATAAGTCAGCTCTGTGTCACCACCAGCAGTAGTAAACCACATCCAGCACATGTTTTAGTTGGCTCGAGGTTTTACAATGAAACTGTAAATCCAAAGCTCCTTTTACTCAGCAGCGGGGGTTCATAAGGGTCGTACTCTTGCCCTCTCTACTGTCTCCAGACCTCTTTAAAAAGTCTCGGGAGAAGAGTAGATGGAGTCGGGTTCATAGTTGCGGTTCCTGTCCTCACCGTCTGCTCCCTCGCTCATAAAACAAAAAAAAATGACGGCATTAATCACTATGGGTTTAATGCACAGGCTTGCTGTCAGGGCAGGTGGTCTGTCAGTGTGGTCAGCAGAGGAGCCTCGGGCTCTTTGCTGCTGTTTGTTGGATGTTGTGACATGATGGTCAAGCCGCTTGCCATAAATCACTCCGGAGTGAGATTATAAATGGATTATACTGCTGTAAATGCTTTTATGTAGTAACCATTGCAGGGGGCTGCAAGAAATTAATTACAATTGAAAGCCATTTTAGTAAATAAAGCTTTGATTTCTTATATGTTTTAAAATTAACATTGAAAGGGGAAAATAATGAATAATTAACAGATGCAAACACTTTCAAATGTCTTATACATACTTTTTGTGATCTACATGAACACAGACACACACACACACAAAGTTGATATCCTGTTTGCTAAACTGCTTGTAATTTTAAAACTAGAATTTTACAGACGGACAGCCATGAGCTGTCTGTTTCTTTAGACCACATTTAAAGACTGAATGTGTTTCTTTGAGTAAGGAGGTGGTGAGGTAGATATTATTCATGTTCTCTCCTGTCTGTGAGTCAGTCTTGTGTTTTATGTGTTTCGTGTTTTTTTTGTGTGCTTTTATTAACTGTATGATCTGTTTAAGGGCTGTGACGAAAGTGGACGTGGATCCTGATTTGGTTCACATGGAGATTCAGGACATTGGTGGTGGTAAGAGCTCATGTGTTTATAGAAAGATGCATTTCAATTCAATTACATTCCATGACACACCATTAAGGGCAGATGGCAGGATGTCCCAGGACAGAGTGTTTTCTGTAAATCTTGTGTGTGCGCACATATGAAAGAGACCAAGCGTTCAGTGAAGGTTACAGTAAGATGCATGAGGGTTACATCTAAGCAGCATATAAGTCAAGGACCAGCAACTGACTTAAAGCAAACCGTGTGTCCTACTTCTCATATCATATGGAAGTTAATTGTAGCTTTTCACTATATATTCTGTGTCACACATAAGCAGATGAAGACCTAAATTGTTTTTGCTTCTCAGTGGCACCCCTCAGCCCTTTAGTAGACATGCTGAATATGAGTTTGTGTGTGTGTTTGCGCCTCGTGTCTGACCTTGTGTGACACAAGGCAGAAGCAAAGCGCTCAGCCACTCTAATTGCTTTTTTAATGAATCTCTCTGCTATCCTGCTTTGATTAACCATTTGTCCTCTTCAGTAAGTGACCTGTCCATGTGTTTGCCTAAAATTAAAACATGACAACATAAAGTAAAACAACACAGAGTGTGAGGTGACAACAGCAAAACAATATGAAATGAAATACATAGTTACAGTAATTGATTGCTTAAAATTGTGACTGTGTGTGTGTGTGCGTGCGTGCGTGCGTGCGTGCGTGCGTGCGTGTGTGAGGATCTAACCATAAATGGTGAAATTCTTAACCACCTAAATTGTGGGGACCATCCAGTGGTTCTGTAAATTGAATTTGAAACATAATAACTAAATGATGCTTATTTGAAAATGTAAAAATGCAAAATTATTTTTTAGGGTTAAGTTTAGGGGTATAGGGTGATGTCAGGAACGTTCAAGGAGAGAACCCAAATGCAGGCAGCGTACATGAAATAACTTGACTTTATTCAAGTAAAACGAAAACAAAAGCCCACGATGGGGGTAAAACAAGAGAGAGACAGAAAAAACAAACTTAAACACTTCTTAATAACTGAGGTAGCAAAACAGACATGGCATGAAAATACATGGACTCACATGGGGGTAACGAACACAATGAAACAGCACAGGACAGCAAACACGAAGGCATTAAATAAGGGAACTAACAAGGGAAGATAACAATGGGCAGGTGTGGGTAATGAGACACAGGCGGGAAGCTAAACGAGGGGGCGAGGTCAAAGAGAGCGCATGGCACGCCAAAATAAACAATGCCATGTCTCTCTCACACACTAAACACATGGGTCTGTCATGATCCTGCCACAAGACTAGAAAATCATGACCAAAAGGGGCAGAATCATGACATTGTCCCCCCTTAAGGAACACCCCTAGGCGTTCCCCAAGGGAGCACACTAACATGACAAGACCAACAAGCAGACAAATACCAACAACACATGGTGAAAAGCAATAAGGGAACACAAGAGTCCATGAAGGGAAGTTCAAAAAGGGTTGGGGCAGGGTGGGACAGTCTTAGTCCGGGGGGTTAGGCTGGGGACAAGGGAAACAGGAACAGGCATAGTGGCCGGCCTAGGGGAAAATGCGGGCTGGACCGGACTGGATGTGGTATAGTGGTATACTATATGGACAGTGCTGACACAAACACATTTACTCTCTCACTTAATTCTGATATTGAAAATTTGTGAAGTGTCTTTATCTTATTGTAAGCATTCTAAGCATTTCTCATGATTTTAAAAGATAATCTCTCATCTTGAACATAGCCATAGAAGCTGGCACAGCGTTAAAAACATGTTTAAAAAAGAAAAAGAAACAATTTATCAGTTAAATCCCCTAATTTCATAAGTAAATTGTGGCTAGGAAGTTGAAGCATCTGAAGCATAATCTGATTTTCTTTGTCACTTTTTGTGCATGTTGGGAGACAGAATGAACGTGTGTGTTCCACAGAGGTTGCTGATTCAGCTATTGTGTGAGATCTAAACAGAAAGGCCACCTCAACAGGGCACCTCAGCTCTGTTTTCCCATAATTAATTTCCTGCCATTCTGAATAGAGCAAAGCGATGGGTCCAGTGAGGATCTTCCTCAGCTAATTTTGTTATGAGCTTCTTTTTTATAACACAGACACTTCTCTCCATTCACCTCTGGAATAGAGTACAAACACCCACGTACAATAAACTAATTAAAATAAAGTCCTTTCAAATTTTAAAAGTCATCATGCTTCTCTAACTCCTGTAATGTTTGTGTTTCTGTCTTTTTTCAGGATACCTTTATGTGACGTGTCTCATCCAAAACTGCTCAGATAAAATGGTGACAGCACAGTTCTTGGGAAAGATTGACCACAATTCCCTCTCCGTGCAAGATGATTATATATTTGTAAAGGTACAATGATGTGTTCTGTTCTGTTGAATATGTGAATTCAAAGTTTGTTGGTGTTGCATTGTGCATGTCAAAGAACTGAGTGTATAAGTGTAAGAAAAAAATAAGACAGATCGACTCTGAACATGATCCATCTAATTTGTCTTCAAAGTTGCCACATTGCTTTTCAACCCCAAGAAACAGCCCCCAGGAAAGATTAACTATATTAAAAATCAAGTAAATTAAACTATATTTGTTGGTTTTGCTCAAGGAGAATCTCTGACTATTAGAGAGTTGAAGTGAAGGGTATGTTATGTGTTTCTTCTGTCTGTTCTTGACAGACATTGAAGGATACGGAAATGGTGCCCATCTGTTCTGCTCTGTCTGTTATTCTTTCTTTTTGGCATTCATTTCCATTTGAGATATTGATTCCTTTTTCAGAATTCATTCTAACTTAAAGGGTTAGTTCCATCAAAAATGTAAGTCCTGTCATCATCTACGTACTCTTACTTATATGATTTCCTTCTGTGGAACATGAATATAAATGTCTAAACAATCCTATCTTGACATGAATTAAAAATACCTCTTACTGTGTTTCATAAAAGAGAAAAATCATGTGGTTTTAGAATTACATGAGGGTAAATAGGTGATACAGAATTTGATTGATTCAATTGGGCTTTTAGGTGAAAAGTTTGTTTATAGATAAAAAACAATGAATTGTAGTTACAAACATGTATATGAGATCCGCAGTGAACTCCATTACGTTTGGATACGATGCAAGAATTAATCTTGCCAAGAGTCATAAGCTCATACATGCGCAGAAAAGTGAAAATAAATTTGATCTTAATTTGATCTTAATTTATTTCTTACTAAATTAGATTTTTTTATAATTAGCCATTGGCTCAAGGACATCTTGTTCTGTATTAATGTCTTTCCCATCTCACCTGCTCTGTTGTTCTTTGAAGGGATCGCAACTGTTGTTGAAAAGAAATTCAAATATGCCCTTGAGAAACAGAGCTACAATGTGTGAAATGTTTGTGTCCGGTCAGCAGGTTGCAGAGTTACACACAGGCATGCTAATGCAGCCTGGACACAACTCTTGTGAACCATGGAGACTTCTTACAATGGGCTAAGAGACAGAGCTTTTTATTCAATGCTAGATCAAACAGAATATGTTAGGGTATTGGTCGAGTTGAAAGGACAGTGTGAATTGAGATGAAACCCACAGAGAAAGAAAATGGATAGGAAAGAAAGAGAAAGTTGTTTTGTCCAGAAATTGGTAGTGAGTACAAGCCTCTGTCTTCTGAATGGTGAAATAATGCAAAATATGCATTGGTAAATAAAATAAGCACTCTTTCTTCTGACAGGTAACCATAGGAAATCGCACCAAGCATTATGTCTCGTACCGGAGGAATGAATTTGTCCAAATGAGGTTTCCAAAATATGCCCTTCCAAAGGTAAGAATGTGTCACCCTGTCAAACGGCCAATTTTCCCCTACAGCTCCACTCCAACACTCTCTCAAGCCACTCTGGGTTGTATTATAAAAAGTTTCTTGTAAGTTACAGAGAAAAATAAAGTGCATTTACTTTTTGTGTACTAATCTAATGAAAATTGATTATTGCAAACTATACGTTTATGATATTGTAGTTCATAATTTTAAATATGTTGTCCCTGTTGCACTATAAGCTAAAGGCAAATGTTAAAGATGTATTGTCAAATATATATATATATTATATTTGTAAATGTGTGTTTGAACAATATGTATTCTGAAAGTGCTATACGTCGGTGTAAAAAATTAAGAGATCAGCATTTCTAGATGTATTGTTGCCATTCCAGTCCAGTGTCTGTTGAATTGCAACAAAATCAAACCTCAGGAGTGACATAAAGTCATCCAACAACAAAGACTGAAAGACTGACAGCATGGCAAAAATCGAGGTTACAATTGTTTAGTACAAAGTAGGGCTGTCAGGATTATTAAATAATCGTCTCATCGCGATTGTTTGACCTCATCGCGATGGTTTCAGATCATCGCAATTATTGCACATCTCTATAGAAGACACTAGGGGGAGCTGTAGTGCATCTACATGTTACATATTGTATTTATTGTAACTAAAGCATGGTAATACTTGTAAAACGTACCACCACAACACAATAAAAACTAAAGCATATACCATAAAAATAACCTGCAGTACAATTTAATATTATTTAAGATAATCTCAGTGTGAAAACCAATCTACCAAAATGTCATTAACATAGAAGTACATTTTTATTTTAGTCTTGTAAGTGATAAAAAACAGACTAGAAGCATTTCTATGACTGATAGCATATCAATGGTGGCTTCACTCCTGATCAATTTACTTAATTTACAAGTATTTGGCGGTTGTATTATTGACAGGTAAAAGTCTAAACCTTAAATATTTGATGAACCAATATTTCCAAGAAAAAAACAGTCTTGTATTCAGAACAACATGGTCCTTTCAAAGCTGAATAAAAAATGTATGAGAATTAAATGTCAAAGCTCTAAAACAGACAATTAATTGTCATAATCGTCAAAGCCCTAAAACAGACAATTAATCGTCATAATCGCAATGATTTACTAGACAATTAACCGTCAGCCAAATTTTAGAATCGTGACAGCCCTAAAGTACAAACATTACTGATGTATTACTTAAAAGTGAATATATGAAAATAATTTTGAAATGGTCTCTTAATTTTTCCTGCGGCTGTATATTTACATTGAATATTTGAAGCTAAATGTTTCACTACACTATAACACCATTCTATGCATCTGTGGCTGCACTGTGTTTGAAGTTGCTACTGTTTTTTGTCTTGATCTAACAGTAAATTATCGTTTGACGGCGGTTATTGTCGTTTTATCAGCTGCAGCTGTTGTGGATTTCACTTTAAAGCCATAAAGCGACTATGACGTATTGTGGCAATATGTTTGAACTGAAGAGCACAGTTGGTGTCTAGCACTGAAACACTACACCGTTATAAGCCAGACGAGGGTTTTAACCTACCGAGTAGCCATGATGTATGGTAGTAATGTGCCAGCGACAGACAGCTGGCTCAGAGTTACAGCTGAGAACTGACCAGGCTGTCTGTGGCTTCAACCCTAGGGAAAGCTTCAGTAAAATGCTGCCTGACTGTAATTGAATAA
The DNA here is from genome assembly GCF_024868665.1 of Triplophysa rosa. Classification (NCBI taxonomy): domain Eukaryota; kingdom Metazoa; phylum Chordata; class Actinopteri; order Cypriniformes; family Nemacheilidae; genus Triplophysa; species Triplophysa rosa. The sequence continues at coordinate 23,284,596 of NC_079890.1, forward strand.
CATTGATTGGAGTGGGGGCCAGGGGGTCTGCTTCATGTATATTTCACCTTAGAGAGAGATGGAGAGAGATCAAGGCGGGGTACGGCAGAGGCTTTAGGGCAGCTGCTGTCAATGGCATTTGTAACTATGCCAACCGCTGATTCACAGTGACAAAGTGAAAGAGAGAGAGAAAGTGTGAGAGAACGAGTTTTACTAAGAAAGATGTCCCAGATTACCAGACATTCTCCGTAATGGTACAGATAAAAGCTTTGATTGAATTACTTAAGATGCTTTTAAGGCAAGATGAACATATAGAATGAGTTGCACGGTGCCATTAGTTGTACGTACGGCGGGATTTATGATTTTCTTTTTTTGGTGTAAAGTAATATTGATGTTTTTTTCCTCCCTGCTCTTTTAGTAGCTTGACGCTTGACTGAGCAGATAGGTCAAACTTTAGACACCCGGTTCAAGAATCCTGAAGAGAGCCAGAGCCTGTGTGTGCGAGCTAGGGTTGGCTGATGTTGTGCCCATATTTTCCACACTAAATAATTGAAAGCCTTTTGAAAAATGCAAAACCCAATTCCAGTTTGCAGTCTCAGATATCTCCAGAAGTCCCTTGCTCGAAGTTATGGATTAACAATGGCTGTTTGCTCCATCGGGCCGATTTGTTTCGAGCAACATTAAACACTAAATGGTCTTATCTTCCCAGTACTTCCTTTTTCTTTGTCGTCCTCTGTTTTGCTGCCTTTAAACCTCACCTTCATGTATTTCCATGAAGTCTTACTATATTTAGTATATTATATTTACTGTGTTTTGGTGTTAATGCTGAAAGGGAGTTAATGAGAACATCCTCAAATTATTAAGAAAACTTTAAAAAAAGCATAAATCTGAAAAATGTCATCATACATAATAAGCAGGGGTCAAAACTTTTTTTTAAATTCAATACTTCAGAAGTTTCCAAATTTACATTTCTCAGAATCACTTTAAAAGGCCACAATGTTCTTCTTTTACGTGGAGCAGACTGTTAACAAAAAACAGTGCTATTGAATTTGGCCAATTAAGACCTTTCTCTTTGCTGCAAGAATGGCACATCATGTCAGAATCCAAATGCACGCTATCGGAGCCCAGCGAATCCAGCAGGCACAGAGCGAAAGCAAACATTGTGCTGAAGTTTAAATGTGCAGTTTCGACTTTTTCAATAAAAAGAGACCTTGAAGGGTCTTCTGTCTTCCTGTCTGTGCGCCTGTCTATTGAAAAGTCACGCATCGCACTTCTTTTCAAAAATCCCAGTTGTCTCTATCGACGGCCCAGTATAGACAGTCAGCTGGAGTTGCCGATACTCAGGAATTGTGTTTGAGGGCAGAGCTAGAAATGTCCTGCAGCTGTGTCATGGCTGATAGGGGTCCTGTGCCGGCTGTCAGAGGCAGATGGATAGTGCTGTCTTAAGCTCTGATAGAGCTTTTATCAGGACTGGCAACCTGAGTGCCCTGTCTCACGGTGTGAGAGACAAAGACAAGAATTCGATAACTGATAGCTCCCGAACCAGCCACACATGTGCATGGAGGAGCAAACACACACACGTTTACTGTTTGATTGTTCACTGTCCGTCTCTCTGTGTCTGATACTTACAACGCTGTTACACTTTGTCTGCCTTGTTTTTATTTTTGGCTTTTTAGATAGAGATAAAACAAGAAATGAAAAGGAGCAGATGGGCGGGGATGGGAAATGACATGAACAGTGTTGGGTGTAACTAGTTACTAAGTAATTAGTTACTGTAATTGAATTACTTTTCCATTGAAAAAATAAAGTAAGGGATTACTCTTATTTTTTCTGTAATTTAATTACAATTACTTCTGAATGATGTAATTGAGCTAAATACTGTTTAATGTATACAATAGTGGAATTGATATCAATGTATGCATCAATGTATAATTTTCACATTTGTAATACATTGGTCAGTTGATAATAACACTACTTTATGTAGTTTATATTATTTATTTGAATGAATTAAAAGAGCCGTTTCATGTCTATCCTTGAATCACCTAACTAATCAATGTTGATGTAGGATATAGGAAGTAATTAGTAATAAGTAATTAAATACTTTTTGGAGAGAGTAATTTGTACAGTAATCTATTTACACTATTGAATATGTAATTAGTAACTAGAAATTAATTACTTTTTCAGAGTAACTTGCCCAACACTGGACATGAATCACGTTTAAACTCGAGTCGGCCACATAAGCCCCACTGTGTTTCTCACCAGGCCACGCCTCCAATCTCATTTGCCTTTTAACATTACATCAGGATGCCCATTAGTGGAATGCTTTCAGATTTCAGCTTCAATCTTGTCCTAAATTTTAAATCCACATTTCAAGTTTCTTCAGGCCAACTCTCAGCAGCTGTGTTTAAAAGCTGCGACCTTGTTATTGGTTGTGGTCGTGGAGCACCTTTATTATTTGTAGTGTATTTCTTTATATCGGAGTAAACAGTAAAGATGAATTATGTTTAGAGGCTTCAACAGCAGTGAGGTGGAACCAAGTTTTAAAATAGTGCCTTTTATATTCTCATGTCTGTTATACCTTATGATTAGCTTTCTACTTCAGTGTTTTTTTCTCATAGCAACAGGTGTTGTGTAACTGGCGTCTCACAGTGGGGGCTACAAACTTCTAAACTGCTCTTACTGAGACATAAGTGCTCACATTAGAGCTGGGAACGCATAAAGCTACCGGATGTCTGTTTCTTTGGGGATGGTGCTCGCTCTTCACTTACAGTATGTTGTTATGTATGAATTCAGCTGGGGGCCATGAGCTTGTACTCTTCATCTTTGTGCTTAAATTAACGTGACCCACTTTTACTTTATCTCCAAGAACAACATGGTTGCGAACTTCACCGTCAGAAGGATGTCATTGGCACATAACTCGGTTAAATGCCGCTAAGCTATCAAAACTGAGCAGCTTAGTGTCGATATTATTTTTATGCAAACCAAAAAAGCGAATCATAGTACATTTATGTTTTTTACATCTAAATCTGTTCCTGCACAGTGCATATTTTCACTTCACGGTATTTATACACAGTCATCTGAAATATCTAAAAAACAAATCTTATAATTTGAATGAATAAGTACAAAAAATATTTATTCATAACAGAACTGCATGTAGCACTATTTTGGATTGTAGTGAGATTATTTTGTGTTTATTTGGATAGCTCTTAGTTATTGTGCTGTTAAATTTTGACGTTGTTTTAATTTCTCTTGGCAAGTAAATTCAATCGAATTGCAGAACAAAGTTGGCCAGACATGAGTGAGTCTCTGTACTGTATTTGTTTGTGATTGATGTTGTTTGAATGTGTGCTCTTCTTTTTCTCGGCGCACAAATGCAAACTCACAGACTCAAGCCGAGAAATGAGTCTCAATGTTAATTATTTGCTCAGAAAACAGAAGAAATGTTGTGTACACATGTAGCCTAAAACGATTATTTTTGTCAATTGCATTGACTTTATTTAGCTTTATATCCATGCTTTAATCTCTTTGTGTCTTTCTCTTTAGGATGTGCAAATTGTGAGCACAGATGAGAATCAGGTATTCCTGGCTCTGCAGGAATGGTATCAGACAGACACATACAACCTCTACCAGTCAGATACACAAGGGGTCTATTACTCTATTGTGCTGGAGAACGTCCGCAGCACCAAGCAGCCCGAAGAGAACGTCCTCATCGACATCTTGGAGGTCGACATTTCAGCCCACACAATACAACTGTTATATAAAGACAGTCACAGCACAGTCTTAAAATCCTAGTTTATGCATTATGAAATAAAAATAGTTCCGCTGGACAGAACAGCTGGTGAAGTAAACACGACTGTAGGAATTTACTTATAGGCTCATAGCATATTGATAGAGAACTTTATCTAAAATTCCTCACAAACACAAAGGAGCTCTATGCACTTGTATGTGTGTGGGTGTCTGTTTATGCAGTGGTGTGAATGTTTGTGATCTCTAGCAGCTCTGTCTACTGTATACACACATTTACTCATTATTCATAGCTGGTATGTGTTCTTTACATGAGTGAGTGTTTTAGGAAGCTGGTGTTTAGATGCTCCAAGAATGAACATGAACTCACACTAGGTTTCTCAGGTTTTCTTAGCTAAACGTATTACCTACAAATAACATTTGACAGCATTCAGCCGGTGTAACAGATTTAATCACTTTACAAAATAGATTGGAATAGTGTAATAGTGTTCTTCTGCTTTCTTGTGTTTTTCAGGTTCGTGGAGTTAAGGGCGTATTTCTGGCCAATCAAAAAATAGATGGAAAAGTCACGACTCTCATTACTTCTAACAAGGGCAGAGATTGGGAACGTCTGGCGCCGCCCACAACTGATATGAACGGAAAACCTGTGAACTGCAAGCAGGTAAAATATCTTCTCTTAACACATCATTCCAACATTTCAACCGGTATTTTGCATTTCTATCAATTTTTGAAACCACAGTTTACTTCACAGTCAACCCTTTGCATTCAATTTGACTGCATAGACCAACTATATATATATATATATATATATATATATATACTGTATATACATATATATGAAGAGTTTGGTTCCAAAAAGAGATAATAAAAAATCTTGTTTTTTTATCGTGCATTCCAATTCATATCAATCAATCTGCAGTTGGTTTGTTTTGATTTAAGCCATAATAACTCAAAAAAATAAAGCTAACTAACACAATTAAACACAATAAAAACACGATAACATTATAAAAAATATGATTTTTGAAACATTTTAAAAACGGAGTTATCTCATTTTGGAACCAAGTTCTTCATATCTAGCCCACATGTGACTTGTGTCTCAGACACAGATGCGAAATGATTTATCCCTGGCATCTGACTCATCGGCCGTTATTTGCAGTTTTGAGTTGGTGTGCAACATAAGAAATACGCTCTGAGTCATCAATCCACATGTTCATATAAATATCCACAGGGCTTTACCCTTCACACACAGATAGATATGGCAGTATCTATAGTTTGAAATGGCCAGTTTAAACACTGGGACTGGAATCCCAGGACATTAATTAAGACAGATATGCTTTCTAGCCGACACGAGACAAGATAAGACGAGAGAGGACATATATTGACTTCTCTCTCCTCTACTGTCTATCTGCCCACCCGTCTAACATCTTCATCTCTCAGCCCACCCTTTGACATGTCTCCTTTTTATTGTTCCCCTCTCACTTATTCACTCCCCCACGACCTTCATCTTTCATTTTTTGTCAGTCTTTCTGCTCGTCTGCATGGCTTTTAGCAACTTTATTGTCTTTTATTGTCAGCGCTTTTTTTGGTGACGAGCAATTAACCAAAAATTCTGCATTCTGAAATGAAAAGCAGTAAGAAACGTCTCTTCATTTTTGTGCAATGGACTGAGCTTTGATGTTTAAACATGTTTGTCTAGTCTAAAGACAAGGTTTGGCCATAAACTAAAATAAGCAATAGTATCCACCTCAGTATGGTTAGGGTCAATTGAGGAGTTGGAAGTGAAGTAATATGCGTTATATTAATTCTTACCTTTGGTCAATATTTAATTTAGGGCAATATGTACTATATTGTGTGAAATGGTCATGTGCCCCTCAGTAGAGAATTCACGTGTATACAGTATGCATGTAAAACATATTGGCTGTGGACTTGTTGGATAATCAAATTGTGTCAAAGTGAATAAAAGTGCCCACATGTATAGATAAATAGATAAAAGAGATAAATGCTTTCTTTCTGCTTCCCTTTGCAGCCTGACTGTCACCTTCATCTTCACTTGCGATGGGCTGACAACCCGTATGTGTCTGGAACAGTGCACACTAAAGACTCCGCCCCGGGCCTTATAATGGGTGCAGGTCAGTCTCCATGACAACTACAAGATATTGGTATTGTCACTATAGAGGTGTGCAGGCCAAACACTAAAAAAACTCTGTTTATGAGAACACTAGATTTTTTCAACTTTGCGATTTTAAGAAATAGCAAGTTTTGAAATCATTCAAATGTACTTAAGTTTATTTGCAGTTACTCCAAATTGTGTTTCTGTTTTATTTTTATTTCAGTTAAATTGGAGAACAATTTCAGAAATTTCAACAATAATAACACTGGGGAAAATCATTGAAAAAGAGGGGTATGATGAAGTTCTAAAGTTCAGTCTGAGAGGATCGTGATCAACCGGTCCTGTTTTCATGAGCTTACATAAGCAGCTCACATTGACGATTCTTTCAGTTCCTCCTTCAAGGACAACTTATTTGTTAAATAACATCAACCTGCATGGTCAGATGAACTTGTGAATTGCTTTATAAGGAGAAAGAATATCTTGATTTTGAGAGTAGAAAGGGACAAGGAATATGAAATATTTACTTTATATTGCCTCAGGATTCGTGGGGAATAGAGAAAGACAATACATTAATGTTCTTGAATACAAGGCTAGAGCTATTGCTTCACTGCCTGTTCACAAGGTCATAAAATCTGTGTTGTCCTTCAGGGGTGTACGTACACACACACCTACACACAGATGATATCACATTCTTGACTTGTCCACTTACGAAGATATGAGTAATTGAAGGCCTCAGTCTTGGTTTTAAAGATGTTACCAACACATTGTAGCCTGTTTCCCCCTACAAAATGTATGCACATGTCTGCGCAAGCACACGCCAGATATTTAAAGTCAGAGTTTCTTCATCACAATCCATCTTTCTCTAGCTATTAGTACTCATTCCCTCTGTAAAATATGACTCATATTGAGCTCTAACTGTTTCTCAGCTCAGAAAGTATTTGATCCACGATTCCCTCCAGTTCACTGAGGTTTATTGTTTTATATATAACTCTCTCACTCCTGATCCATCCTCTCTCGGCAAATGAAGCAAAGTGAGGAACTTGGCCTCCTTAAGCAAGAAAAAATGTGATACACACTCTCTCTCTCTCCTCACAGCTTTTCTTAAGTTATGTTTCTGCGCATATCATTTCTTCAGGTAACCTCGGCTCTCAGCTGGTTGAATATAAAGAAGAGATGTACATCACCGCAGATTGTGGCAAGACCTGGAGGCAGGTGAGAATCAAAGAGTCGTTGAAACACGCCTCCGAAAACGCTTCATTGTAGCTTCTTCTGTGACTTTAAGACACACACACTTTCTGCTCTCTATTCATCTTTCACATCTGTCACGATTCTCTTGTTCTTCAATAGTGTTTCTCTTTCATTTGTATTTTAACACACACTTTTCTCGACTGTTTGATCTGGCCTTTGAATTCAAGTTTCTCTGCTTCGTTCTCATTCTGTTCCCGGTTTCGTTTGACACCCTCTTATTTGCAGCCGTATTCAGTTCTGAGTATGTGGCAGTCTGGGTTCTGGCTTTGACTGGATTGTTCCTGCCTCTCATTTGCTCAGTTGTGTTTTTTTAATAAATAACGAATTTTTATGATAATAATAATTAGGATGATAAAAATGACAATAGCAGGAAACCAGTTTTTGTTCTTTTTTTGTAGGTGTTTGAGGAGGAACATCACATTCTCTATCTGGATCATGGTGGTGTCATAGTTGCCATTAAGGACACCTCAATACCTTTAAAAATACTCAAGTAAGACTTTTATTTTGTTCTCTCATTTCTAAACTCAAATAACTAGGTTTGCTCCGGAATAAAGAGGAAGGATATTGGGGCTGCGTGTCGTACTTAACACTGTAAAGAGGATTTTGAGACCTTCCCTCCCTGGCTTTTACTGACCTGATTGTGCTGTTAATCCTTTGAGTGGTTGCTTTAAGAACCCCATTTGGCTTTGGAGAGCTCTTCAGACCACCCGAGTTCAAGCAGCCTAAATCTCTTCCTCTGCACACAGGCAGCCCTTTACCCGAATAACATCATTTACATGCAAGATATTGTGTGCACCTTGCTCGGCTAATGTGTGTAAAGAGAAACTTATAAAGATCAAAGAAAAAATCTTTAGCATCTCCGAAATAAGATGTACAGACTTTCATTGGCATTAGAGTCTTGGCAGTCCAAACACTACATCTGTCGGGGTAAGACTTAGATTGTGTGGCTTTTAGACTTAGATTTGTGACCTACAAACTCTCTAGTTCACTTAGAGAAAATCTGTGACTTGTAAGAAGGTACGTCTTTGCCATTTTCACCTTTACTGCGCACCCTGTAAAAATAACCATCTTCCAACGGATTACATATTTTATCATTTCAAAATTGAAGAGCCATTTAGGGCAGAATCATTATTTTTAATTTAATGTAATTATTATTGGGTTGACGGTCAACCTAAATTTGTGTAAACTATGCAAATAAAAGCACATATGACACATTGATATTTTTAGGGTTTTCTTGTCAGGAATGTCAAAGCAAGAGGAGCTAGTTACTGAAACATTTTGAATTGAGTCACCTTGAAATTTATTTTAGTTTTTACTTTTTTACAGTACTATCACCATGGCTACCCACCATTAACTTTCACTGAAACACAGCCCGTTAATTTTCTTGGGGAGCACATTGATAGAGGCAGACATGAGCGGTCATTTTACTTTTCATTTATGTAATCATTACCTTTCACATTTGATTTACTGAAAGTATATATTGTAATATGCAATTTTGTTGCCAGTCTTCATAACACAAATCCTACCATAGATTCAGCGTAGATGAGGGACGAACATGGAGCGTTCACAACTTCACCAGCACTTCTGTATTTGTGGATGGACTTCTGAGTGAACCTGGAGATGAGACACTGGTTATGACGTAAGTCCACTAGCAGAAAATACACTTACCTACATGTTTGTTTTTCCTAACCTAAATGGCTTACTTTCTTCCATTGAACATAAAATTACATGTTAGGTGGATTGTAATTGACTGATATCCTCTGGCCCTATTCATTTTCATCCGGACTTTTGATAACTAGAATAACTAAATCCACCAAAGGGGGTAGAGCTGTCTCATACCTAGCACCTAAACTCTGGAATAGCCTTCCCGATACTATTCGAGGGTCAGACACGCTCTCCCAATTTAAATCTAGATTAAAGACACATCTTTTCAGCCAAGCATTCACTTAATGCAAAATATGCTAAATAAACCACCGGGAGACTGCATTTATTAGATATTATTTACTAGAATAATCTTGCTTGTTCTATAAACACCATGCACTGTGCTGTGTTTAACCTTTTTTGTGTTTTTTAGTTTTTCTTATTTTCTCCTGTAAAGAATGCACATTGTGAAAAACGCTAATATAAATAAAATTGAATTGAATTTTCAATGTTTTCCAAAAAGAGTAGCATTAACATTTTGGGGTACATTTTTTGAAATTTATTTTTAAATTTTATGATCTCAGGAAAATAGATAAACATGGATCATTTCAAAAAGATTAATGTATATAACTATATATATTTCCATATAGGCTAGTCTGTACTCAATAATCTTCATCGTTTAACCCTTAATCCATAACGTCTATGTTTATGGCCATAAATGGCTATAATTCATTGCCTGCATTTTGTTGTGGCTGTTTAATCTTAAATTGATATGGTTATAAAAATGTTTTTTAGATAAAAACTGAATTTTACTTTAGTGGGTTTAGTGCAACATTCCCTGCAGAAGATCTGAAACAATTTTTAAACATTTAGTCAAACTGTATTTTCAGTAGTGTTAAATGTGGGGCTGAATGCTGTCATAGATAAACTTGGCATGTAATAAGCGGTCCATACATAGGGCTCCACCTAGTGGCAGCGCTTTTTTAACGAGCTTGGGTTGAGAGCATTTTCCCATGGACCACAAACAGCAGGTGGTGTCTTTTGTATTATAAAGGCAAAGTGATATCAAGGAGCTAAATGAAAGAGGCCAATGAGTGTGAAACATTATGTCAAGGTTATACTTCAATACTTCAAGACGTGAATGGCTTTTGTTCGCCTACAGTCAAATGTTTGTTTGTTGCTGTGCACAGGGTATTCGGCCACATAAGTTACCGATCAGATTGGGAGCTGGTGAAGGTGGATTTCCGCCAGTCTTTTCCCAGACAGTGCACAGAAGCTGATTATGACTCCTGGAAACTCACTGACTTGCAGGTTTTTTCAGCCTATTTTTTCTGTCCGTCTGCATTTCAGGCGTAATACCTTCAGCAATAAAACCTTCAGCTATAAGTTTCAGCCGCTGGGTGGAAATATATTTTAATATAGTTTGCGAATCAATTTATTACTTTTCAAATGGAGATGCATGACATGTTTTTGTTCCTGCAGGGAGAGAAATGCATCATGGGCCAGGAACGAATGTACCGGAGGAGGAAAGAATCATCATTTTGCATTAAAGGAAAGAGCTATACGTCAGCTCTAACGGCTAAACCTTGCCAGTGTACAGAGAAAGACTTTACCTGGTACAAAAACAGAGAGATAACCTTTGTGCATTAGAAGCAAATCTTGGTTATACTCAGACATCTCCACGGTTGCTTCACATTTAACTGCCTGTTTTAAAACCCAATGCACAAAACCTGTAGTGAATGAGATCTTGTATGTTTTTAGTGATTACGGCTTTGAACGCGCTCCCAGCCTCAAGATAGAGGGTGACCGCTGTTATCCTGACTTCTGGCATGATCCTGATGCTCCACCTGAAAACTGTCATTTAGGACACAGCTATAAGTCCAGCACAGGGTAAAACACACACACACAGGCTTTGGTTGACTATCCCCGTGGGGACAGTCCATAGGCGTAATGTTTTTATACTGTACAAACTGTATATTCTATCCCCTATCCCTAAACCTAAAGATCATAGAACACTTTTTGCATTTTTAGATTTGTAAAAAATATTGTTCTGTACAATTTATTAGCTTTTTTGCCCCTGCACGGTGACACGAGTCCCCATGTGTTGGTGTGTATTCAGGTTTAGGTCCCCACCGGGATATACAAACATGAACACACACACACACAGCGTCTCATAGACACTCAGATTAACACACATCCCAAGATATAGTGATCCTGCTGGGTTAAGTAGAACATGACAGTGGGATCGTGGGTTTCATCAGATCCTCGTTCAGCAAGATGCTTCCAAGTTATATGCATGCGCGTCAAGGTTAACATGTGTTTTGTTGTCTATTAATAAAGTTACCGGAAGGTCATCGCTAATGTGTGTGAGGGTGGCGTGAATAAAGAAGAGAGCTCAAAGCAGCATTCCTGCCCTCTGCTGCCCCCTAGAGGCCTGCAGCTGGGTATTAAAGGACAGATGTTGGCTGTGGCACCCGGCGATGACATCACCTTTATAGTCCATCAAGAACAGGTGATATACATAATGAAATGTCGATTATTTAAATCCCTATTCATAATATATAGAAACAACTATTTCTGCCCCTGCCAAAATGAAAGTATATTTATATTTACATACATAGTTTTATTTTTGATTGCAAAAGTGATGCAGCATGATTATGTTGTATTTGTCAAATTGTGTGACCCTGTGCAGGGTGACACCACCAGCACCAGATATCAGGTCGATTTGATGGATGGTGTCAGGGCTATATATGAAAACCTGACTGTCACAGATGAACCCATTCAGCACCGTTATGAGAAACCTGGTGTTTACAGTGTCAATGTGAAGGCTGAAAATTCTGCGGGACATGACAAAGCCACCTTGTACATCCAGGTCACGGGTATGTGAAATCTTCATTAATGAGGCAGAGTAACTGTGTTTAAAGGCTGTTTAGGACAACAACTTTAGGAATATAAAAATGTAATACTAGCAGAAATATGTTTCCACTACAGCATCTATTTACATGTTACACAGGCTTTTAGAGGGTTACATCTGCAGCAACTGTAGCCTAAAATGTTTTCCTGTTGTGGAGAAGAGGTTTTTTTAAGTTAAATTGCCACTTGTCAAAGTTCATTGTCATTTTAGTCTATAACATGATACTGTATGAAAAAATAGAGAGAGGTAAAGAAATGTATTTCCTCATTTTCTCTGCAGCTCCTCTACAGGATGTTCATCTTGAGGTTGTACCAATAGCTGGCAGAAATCAGGAAGTAAATCTCACAGCTATAGTGCTACCCGCTGAGGCAAACCTCACAGTGTTTTACTGGTGGATTGGAGATAACCTTCAGGTACTGTGTGCTCATTTATAATCTAGGATAATTCCAGATATTCTTCAAATCCATACTGTGTTCTTCTGTTTTTAATAAGATGTTTTATGTGCTTAAGAATTTTATACTATTTACTACATGTAGCTGCTGTGAGTGTTAAAGGGATAGTTCAACCAAAAATAAAATTCTGTCGTTATTTACTCACCCTCTTGTCATTTCAAACCTGTAAGACTTTCTTTCTTCAGAACACAAAAGAAGATATTTTGAAGAATGTTACCCATTCACTTGCATTGGTTTTGTGTCCATACAATATAAGTGAATGGGGTCCAGTGCTGTTCGGTTAGCAACTTTCTTTAAAATATCTTCTTTTGTGTTCTGCGGAAGAAAGTCATAAAGGTTTGAAATGACACGAGGGTCATTTCAGTAAATGATGACCGAATTTTCATTTTTGGATGAACTATCACTTTAAACTTGTTGAAACTTGGATTACATGTATACATAATTTGAATTTAAAATAGAAGTTGGTTAATAAAACTAACTCGTCTTCAATGATTTCTCATGGGTCATTTAATTGAATCGCTACATGAACAATAAAGCAATTCAATTGAAAGTCATTTGAAACACTTATGCTTGAAGCGTCAGTGGTATAAATATTTGATGTATCTTTCTCCCGACAGCCAAAACTGACGTTGGAGAACAGTCTGATTACCAGATTTTCCCAAAAGGGGGAAGTTCTTGTGACGGTTCAGGTATCTAATGGTCGCTCCATGGTGCAGGACAGCAAGATTGTACACGTTTATGGTGAGATATACACCACAAGACAGTTGCACAGAAGGTTGTGCGGTTTAAAAAAATCTAGCATCAGAAGGGTCTGGGAAAACACATATTGTCCAAAACCATAATCTCAACAGACTCTCAAGGCCAGGAGCACCAAAAGGCGCACATATAATCCAACCCAATTCCTTTATCCACTCTTTATTAAACACACATATGCTTACGAAAACTAATGGCACATTTAGTTGCTTGATTTGTTTTTTCATGCCTGACCACTAACCATGTTTTTTGCTTGTGATGTCAGTGAACTGAAATATTCATGTGATTTCAGGGCCAGATTGAATATTTATGAGTGTGATGATGTGATGAGGTCATGTCTTGAGAAGCAAAAATAGCACTTTCCGTCTGAGACAAAGTTCAGCTGGAGTTCTGCGAAAACTGTGTCACGTCACATTATATGTTCTCAAGCTAAAAGTAAACCTGTTGATTGTACTTTTTTAATTCATTTAAGGTCGATAACTTTAGGTAGATAAAATCAGTAAGCAGTGCTTTATTGTGGCTAAATCTTTTGAATTGGTTCTGTGACCATTTACAGCAGAACAATTTTTATGTCAGTTATAGTCATGTTTGGACTTCACAATACTTTATATAGTGCCATGATTATGATAAAGAAAAACAAAAGGTCTTCGACATTGTTTGTTGCCATGATTCTTAAAAAATAAATATATCCTTCACGTGATGAAGCCTGAATGCTTTGCATTTCATTCTTTACCTTCAGCTGCGATAATAATATAATATTAGTATAATATCTTTAATCTTTACATGTTACTCTTCTCTTTAGATCGTTTCCAGGTCATTCCACTGAGCTTCAGTCATAATTTGGACCACTTTAATCCAAATATCCCTGAATGGAGACACGATGTGGGGCAGATCGTCACGAAAATCCTTGCCAAGGTTCGCTCTTCAGTCATAAACACACGCACCTGTTTGTTTTGTTTTTCAAAAATAGATTATAAAAAATAGATACTAACATACTGATATTGCACTGCTTGTGTCACAGCTCACAGGGGTTCCTCAGGATTCTCTGGTTACCATGGTGAAGCCTGGTCTTCCCACCACTGCAGACCTGTATGTTCTTCCTCAGGACAGCACACCAGTGAAAAGAAGTGTGTTTGTGGACAAGGTACAGAATTAACACCAAATATAGTCTTCACAGAACTCATGAAAGTGTAAGGTGTTCTGGCCTGACTTTAAAACTTTAAATAAAGATGGTTTATAATAAACCTGAAATGACTGTTTAGAAAAGCCTGGAGATACTTTTGTAAAATTTCATAACTGGGGATTCATTTCTGTTGTCCTTTTACGTGTTTCCCATGCATCTGGGCTTATTTAAAGATATAATTATTTACAGTAACTTAGCTGGTATCAACATTAGTCTTATTGCTTTGCTAAAAATTGCCACTGTAATGCAATGAGACAAATTGAGTAATTCAGTTGTTTTGTAGCTCATAATCGAATGTTTGCTTTTCGTATGTTATAGTATTTCACATCTTTATGTGCTTTTTCCTTGTCAAAGCGTGTCCCCACCATAAAGCAGGTTCTGAGTGAGAACAATGTGAGCTTCATCATCAGAGGAGGACTCCGAGTGCTGGTGACTTTAGCAGATTCAAATGCAGGTGAGTAAAATGCACAAAAGCTACCAAATATGTCAGTGAATCGCTGAAGAAATTACAATATTACGTCAAGCCCTTTACGGATAACCATTAAATATACTCATTGTATTTGAAAGGATCTGTAACTAGTGACTTGTCTGCCAGCCCAACAGAGACTGGTGCGTTATGTTCACTTGCCTTTTTAGAAGTGTGCTCAGTATCTTGCTCTGTGCTCAGATCTTTACTCTTAATACTCTTAACTGCTCATAGAATGAGAAAAAAAATTGATCAGTATTTTTGTCACATTTTCTTCCTCTGATATGTATGTCTCTTCTTCCATTTCTGTTTGGCTTTCATGGTGAAAAATGTCTCCTTTTTTGGATTAAATAACACGCATGCATTTTATTTAACTTTGCTTTAAATTTCATGTGTTGGGTTTTTCTTTTGGTTTTTAGTTGTTTGAATTATTTAATTTTTTTTATTTGTTTGACTGTTATGTGTCACAGCCACAAAAATAGCTTCATCCACACAAGGTGTGTACATTGTGTGTGATTTGTCTGTGTTTTCAGTTCACTCATTTATTTATTTATAGTATTTCCATATTATATTTATACAATAATATGTTGTTTGTAATCGTTTATGTAATGTTTAATAGTATATAATATATAAAATAAAACAAAATGCATAAGTATTTTGAAGTTGGGTGGAATTAATTGTGATAAAGGGATTATCAAAGTGTGTTGATCTCTCTCTCTCTCTCTCTCTCTCTCTCTCTCTCTCTCTCTCTCTCTCTCTCTCCCTCTCGCTCCCNTTCTTGGCCACCATTGACTACCATAGTGGGGAAAAAATGCTTTATAAATGTCATTCTGTTGAACACAAAAGAAGATACTTTAAAGAATGTAGGAAAGCAAACAGTTCTGGGGCACTTTTGACTACCATTGTCATTTTTCTTACTTTGGTAGTCAAAGTTGGCCAAGAACGTTTAGGTTACAAAGCATTCTTCCAAATATCTTCCAAAAATGTATACAGGTTTGGAACAACTCGAGGGTGAGTAAATGAAGACATCATTTTTATTTTTGGGTGAACTGTCCCTTTAAGGTTGTAACATATAGCAAAATGCAGGCAATTAATTGCAATTTATATATATATATATATACTGTACACACTGATACATTGCTTTTGATTTTTGTTGCCCTTTAGGGCGTTGTGTGACAAAAAAATTAAAATGAGCCCTTTTACCCTATTAAAAATCATCTCTCTTTGTAATGCTAAACAAACGTTAGCATAAGTTATTTTAGTTTTAAATGACAGCTTTTTGTTTTCAGTTAGTAATGACTGGTTAGTCTAAGGTAACTGAATTTGATTCTACCTCCAGCGTTACCTAGTGTCTGCGAGTCCATGTCATCATCGATGAACTCCTCGCTCTGGATGATATTCTGTGTGTCCTCACTGTGATTGACAGGGCTAGTCATTTCCTGCTCCTTCTCGTTGTGCATCTGGGCGTAAAAGTTTCGCCCTGGCAGTTTTCTGAAACGCAGCCAGGGATGCGTTAGGCTGCTCTCCTTTGGCCTCAGCAAGGAACCATGGTTTTTGTAGTTTTTCCTGTCACAGTTGTGTAGTTTATGTTCTGTTATGGTTAGGCTGGCTGTCAGTTCGAAACGTGGGGACTGAACATGCATTCTTTTTGTGATGGGGTTTGACATGACAGTGTATGTCAAATAGCATTATAAAGGTTCCTGAATACATGTGTTGTATACTCATGCAATTCAAGGGCTGATGGGGTAATAGATGGGCAGCAAGGCAAAATGGAAGTGCAAATTGTACCTATAAAACCATAGGTATAACATAGCGCTAATGGGATATACAGTATAATCATATCAAATGTATCCATATCACTTCATTCATTTTGCTAAAAGTGTTTTAATAGTTTACCTGGCAATGACAGGAAAATCTAAATATGTGGGTTACTTTTTAAAACTATTTTACAATGTTAGCATTTTAAAATAGTATCTTTTTTAAATGCCAATGTATGTATGTATGAAGTGACTCACCTTTTAAACTTGAAAAGTATGAATGCTGCAGCAGAGATCAGACTTATCAGAAGAATTACAGCCAGAGCCCAAACACCAGGACTTGCAGCACCCATACGAGAACCTGAGCAGAGAGAGAGAGAGGGAGGGAGGGAGGGAGAGAGAGGGAGAGAGAGAGAGAGAGAGAGAGAGAGAGAGAGAGAGAGAGAGAGAGAGAGAGAGAGA